>NW_027128047.1:47500-102907 GCF_037325665.1 Littorina saxatilis
AGAGGGATGCAATTCGTCAACGACTATCTTAACCTCGAACAAAACAATGCATTTTTACGATTTTTGTAGCGTGTTTGCATGCAATCAAGAGTCACTTCATCCTTACCCCGTATCACACACTTTATGAGGAGGTAAAAATAATACAGCAACTACAAACTATGCACTAATCGAACAGCCATAAAGTTTCCTCCGCAAATCTGCTTTTGTTTTTGACGTGCTATATCTGGTTAATATTTTACAGCAGTTTAAAAACGACATAAAATCGCTGGCAGCAGTTGGCACTAAATACAGAGATGCTCTGCAAATGTGTAAAATCTGTGTATGATCTGAAAATGGATATTACAATGGATCTGAAATTTGTGTGAAACAGGGCTCGTTGTCCACACCTATATCGCAGCAATATGAGGACAACTTGCAAATTAATTTGTAGTGGGGTGCAGCAATTTGCGGACGTCCGTCACTATATTGCAACAATTTGCGGACCAAAGACCGCCTATTTGGGGACGTCCGCAAATAGTCGCATTTTTTGGCCGATGTCCGCAAATTGCTGCGATATAGCGACGGACGACCCCATTTGGTCCTATTTGGTCCGCATATTGCGGTAAATCCACAAACACACACACACACACTCACACACACATACACACACAGACACACACACACACACACATATATATCTGGACAAACTTTTCAACATGCAACGCAAAACAAACACTGTTACGTAACGAGTCACGCACTGTAATGATACATTCCGTGCGGTGTAATAGGCAATTTACCTTAGGTCAAATTAAAATACATGTTGGTTTAGGGTAACCCCACTGACCCGATTTTTGCCTCCGACCCAAAACTTTTTTTTATCATTTCTCAAACAAAAATCAAGTTTTGGCATACATGTCCCAAATACATTCCCTGTGAGGACGTTGAGCCCCAAATTCTGTTCTATGTAGCAATTAGCTAGTTGTATCCCCGGCTTTGAACTTGAAGCCAAATGTAGTGGGAACTCCGTCTTGCATGTTTGTTTGTTTGCTTAACGCCCAGTCCACCACGAAGGGTGATATCAGGGCGGTGCTGCTTTGACATTTAACGTGCGCCACACACAAGACAGAAGTCGCAGCACAGGCTTCATATGTCTCACCCAGTCACATTATTCTGACACCGGACCAAGAGGGGGCACTGTGAAGCTCCGGCCCAGCTTTGGCTACTCTAGGCATTGTGGCGACGCGCGTGTGTTTCGCTTTTTTCTAACCAAGCCTCTCACTGGGCGCCGCTAAAACAACTCCGAGCTGTCAATGACATCCGACACAGATACACGCCCAGCCTGGCGCTGACCTTACGATTGATTTTCTCCTTCTGATGTATTACAAAGTCACCGAGTCAGATATCCTTTTTCGAAATTCTTTGTCAGTTCCTGGGAGATGTGACAGAATGTTTTATGTGACGTGATGCTTCGCATTATGGGCGTCTTCTCTACCTTTTTCATTTATGACGTCAGAGATGTCACTTCGGAATACAGGGTCAAGAAGAGAAGTCTTGTTTGTTCAGTTGACGGCGTTTGTCATTTAGGTATGAAGGCAATTAGCTTGTTTTAACGCTCCTCTTCGGCTTTCAACTGTGAAGCCAACTGTAGTGGCGACTCCCTCTTGCGTGTTTGGTCAGGCGAACAGGCGGAGAAACAGAAACACTGTACATACAAAATGATCACGACTCTAGAGGCTGAAAGTAGACTGCCCAGTCAATGATTAACAAAAAGTCTTGCGAATGTAACATACACACAGCGGTACGTATATGCACACGTCATCGAGGATGGGAGGGAGAGAGAGAGAGAGAGAGAGAGAGAGAGAGAGAGAGAGAGAGAGAGAGAGAGAGAGAGAGAGAGAGGGAGAGACAGACAGAGACTGACAGAAAGATAGGGAGAGAGAGAGACACACACACACACACACACACACACACACTCACACTCACACACACACACACTCACACACACACACACACACACACACACACAGATAGAAAGATACATTGAGAAATGCAGAGAGACAAACAGACACACAGAGAATTCAAACAATAACAAGAAAAATGTTCATTCAAAATGAACAGGCGTCCATGTTATTTTTACAAAATGAATATTTTTGTTAAAGAAGCTGGCAAGCACACCCTTTCGAATATAGCGGAAGTAGTCGATGGATGGTGCTTCTGTCCCACGAACTGGCGTCCATTAGGGAGTAGCTCTGTAGATGTGCTAGTAAGCGGAAGTAGTGAATCTAATCTGAATCTAGGGGTCCTTTACGTCCTCACAGGAAATTTTCCTTTTAGGGACGTGAGTTGATGATACGCTTTAATACGCGGAAGTAGTTTCGACCCTAAATGCTTAAGTACTTAGGCCTTAAACTTAAGTACGGGTTGATAGAATATTTTAATATAAGTGCAGTTTATTTTCAAAGTTTGGAGTCGTAGATCATTCTTTTTGGATGCAATGTGACTAGCATGTATCAGTGAAATTTGTTGTTTAATTCTGCAAGCAAATGTGTGTGCTGTTATTGCATTATTTACAAAACAAACGCACAGAAAAAAACACTATTTTCGACGACTCACTGCGGAGCAGAGCGTGCAATATACGCTCTGCTGAAGAGTTATCCCACGTGCGGTTAGATAGACGCTCATACATGTAAGTACAGTTTATTTTCTAGGTTTGGTATCGTAGATAATTTTTTTCGAATGCAATGTGAAAAACAGGTATTGATACAGTTTGTTGTATAATTTTGCAAGTGAATATTTGTTTATTGGCTGCATGTTTGACAAAAACGTTGTAAAATAAACACTTTTTCGTTGCTTTTATTGTTTGCTTTGATTGCAGCCAAACGACTTGCTCTACGGGGCTGAAAATAAAGTGGAAGACACTTTGAGATATAAGGAATTGGATAGGCCATCATACGAGAAGGTGTAGAAATCTGCTTGCTGGCAGC
The DNA here is from genome assembly GCF_037325665.1 of Littorina saxatilis. Lineage (NCBI taxonomy): Eukaryota > Metazoa > Mollusca > Gastropoda > Littorinimorpha > Littorinidae > Littorina > Littorina saxatilis. The sequence continues at coordinate 50,464 of NW_027128047.1, forward strand.
TTTAAGTGTTACAGCGACATCAGAAAGCTCTAAAAGCTTTTCTTTTTTTTTAAATGCATGATTTTCATAGTTTGTCACTTTAGACAATTTTTGTAATAATTAATTTGATCGGAAAAAATAGTGTTATACAAATAAGAAAATTTTGAATCACATTTTTGCTATCCTTGATGAGAAGCGAGTTGAAATGTGCCTAAATAAAGTCACACCTTAACATTTTTTAGTTTTTGCCCACAAAGGCATTTGCAACATGAAATGTCAGTATTTTTTAAGTTTTTACCCCCCCAAAATGATATGTTTTAACAATTTGAAGTTTTTGTCTAAACATGAAGTGACATTCTAAGATCTGAAAGCTTTCTTTTTTTTTTAATGCAACGTCATGAATAATATTTTCAATTTTTTGCATTAAAGAAGCTGGCTAGCACACCCTTTCGAATATAGCGGAAGTAGATTCGACCCTAAATGCTTAAGTACTTAGGCCTTAAACTGAAATACGTGTTGACAGAATATTTTAATATAAGTGCAGTTTATATTTCAAAGTTTGGAGTCGTAGATCATTCTTTTTGGATGCAAAATGACTAACATGTATCAGTGAAATTTGTTGTTTAATTCTGCAAGCAAATGTGTGTGCTGTTATTGTATTATTACGTGGATTGGAAGAGCCCCGCTGTGGGGTGAATGTATATATGTGTGTGTGTGTGTGTGTTTGTGTGTGTGTGGGGGGGTGTGTGCGCGCGAATGTGTGTGTGTTTGTGCGCGCGCGCGAATGTGTGTGTATGTGTGCTTACGTACGTGCGTGTGTGTGTCAGTCTCTTTGTGTGTGCGAGCGTTCGCGTGCGTGCGTGCGTGCGTGCGTGCATGTAATTGTTTATAATGGTACTGTTTCCTCATGACATCTAAAAGCTATCAATTCTGTTGCTGCAGTGGATGACCAGTGGATGACCATCTGATCTGTCTGAGGTGGACACGCGCGCCCGCAGTATCTGATTTACACGCTGGCACGTGCAACACGCAACGGTGGATAGCCCAACCAGATTCCAGCCACTCACAGCCGTTACCAGGATTAGTGCAGTTATCCCAGATTACCTCGCAGTTTGGCGAGAGATCGGGACGAGCGCAGGCCATTGCAAATGTCTCGTACTTAGACGAGAGACCTGCGCAGTTTTTCCCGAAGACCAGTGAAAACAGTGCGCAGCGGAAAGGAGAAACTGGACAAGAGATTGATACAAGCGTAGATATTATCCCGAGAAAAAACAAAAGCGAATCGAGAGCAGGTATCGGCGACAGACCAGCGCAGCAATTTCTCGTACTTGGACGAGAGACCTTCGCAGTTATTCCCAAAGACCAGTGAAATTAGTGCAAAACGGAAAGGAGATATTGGAAAGACCAGCACAGTCATTCCACAATCTCTCGCAGTTGGAGGAGAGACCAGCGCACTCAGTCCAAAAAACAAAACAAAAACAAAAACAGCGAAATTAGCGTGAAACGGAGAGCAGATATTACAGTGTTCTAGATGGTCGAACGTGTAGCAAAGACCTGTACGTGAACGTGTAGATATTGCGTCACCCGTGACTCACTTTTTTCTCCAATGTTCCAAATGCACACGTTGTTTTGCTACCACCAAGACTGCAGATCTTGGCAAACGCGTGACGTAAAAACTAGATTTGATGACGTTACCCGTACACGTCGTGAAAAGTGCTGATCTAGATCTTGCTATTACAAGAAGCGGCACAGTCATTCCCAACATTCTCACACAATGGGTAGAGGGATCAGGGTAGCTTTTCCCAAAATCTGTCGCAGTTGGACAAGTTTCCAGCGCATTCATTCCCACAGTCCAACAATGACAGTGCGGAGCGGATAGGTCTCAAGCGAAATAGTTCAAAGCGAATAAGTAAAAACACAAAAAAGTCTTTAACGAACGCGTTCCAGACGTAGTGAGAAGTGCTGAAACTAAGGCTCCCAGAGCCCACACACACACAGACGCAAACTGCAGACACACACACACACACACACACACACACACACACACACACACACACACACACACACACACACACACACACACACCAAAACAAAATCAGTCCTTACAGTTATAGAGGGCCCCAAAGGGTTTAAAATCGTGATCGTGATTGGCGTTTTTTTACCTTTCTGTGACCGTGATTGGCGAAATTTCCATCTCTGTGATCGTGATGGGACTTTGCCCGTGATCCGTGATGACAAAAAAAATCAAGTCTCGTGATCGTGATCGTCATTTGTTTTCGTGATCGTGATCGGCATTATTGCAAAGCATTTTATTTTCAACGTACATTTTTCACAGCTGTATCACTCTGTGATCCTCTATTCGTCAAGGTGTTTGTGACCGTGAAAACAAAAATCAAGGTAACTGTGATCGTGAAAGCTAAAATTTCCCTTCCCGTGATCGTGATGATACCCCCCCCCCCCCCCCTTTGGGGCCCTCAGTTATAGCATACAGTGAGTCGGTGGTGAAACATAGCCCAGTGAGCCAAATGGTCATCATTCATTGATGTCTATACATTAAGCTACATTAAAGCACTTAGTCCCTCTACTGTACCTAGTATCTTCACACCTGGCCAGAGACTGTACTAGAGTACACAGAGACGCTTCATTATTATGGGGGCGAGGACGCCCCCATTCTATACGGATAGTTTCGAGGTTGACCATGGGCAGCGCCATTTTGTTGTGAAATACGTCATCAGTTTGTGTACACAGGAAGTTGTGACATCCGTCACCCTATGGGAGGGGTGGAGGCAACATTGTTCATCTGTAGAAAGTTGTGAAATCCGTCACCCTATGGGAGGTGTGAAGTCAAAATTGGTGAGTCATCACAGATAGTTTGTGTAACACAGGAAGTTGTGAAATACGTCACCCTATGGGAGGGGTGACGGCAAAATCGCAAAAACATGATAGGTCGCATTGTGCAGGGTCAACTGCAACAAACTCAAACCGAGCCATTCATACCTACTTGTATTTGAGCGACTTATATACCGACATTTTTATTTCTTATTTTCAGCACAGGTGTAGGAAAAATCATGAACCAAAATGTTATTTATTTTCTAATTTAACATTGTTTTTACAAATATGACCATGGTCTTTTAAACATACAGTGACATGAAACATTGTTATGTTAAAAAAAAGAAAAAAGAAAAAAAGCTTTTGTGCACAAATCAGAAAATACATTGTACATTTTACCTACAGGCCAAACCGTGAGTGTCTGTGGCAAAGCCCGACCCAGGAAATTGCACTGATTTTATATTTAGATCAGAGGGAAATTGTCAAGAACAGGCGCTTGCATTTGGATGTGTCCAATGATAGTAGGTTTGGTTGTGATCAATCAGAATAATGTAGGAATAAAAATGTATGACAGTTTAGTATGATGACATGTAATTCACATATGCTGAAATATGATATTATACATCATGTAATATTATTATGGCTGTTGCCATGACCATGAAACCCAACAAAGGTTTAATGTAATGTAATTCAAAATACCAAAACCGAGCACCTATTAATCTCGTCTTTGCGCGTGAAGATTGAGGCCGTCTGCCAGTAGCGGTTAGGTCATACAGTGGAACCCCTCTCTAGCGACCTTTAAAATGTTGACAAAAATCGGTCTTTATGGAGGGGGGTCCTTACAGAGGGAGGGGGGCGGAGTCAGGGGGCCACAAAGAAAGTCAGATTTTCTTAAAAAAAGAAAACAGAGAAGTTTGAGTTGCTGACGACCGTTCCCTCTGAAAGCAAACTGCTTCGATTTCATGTTTGTCCTTGGTGTCCACCAGTTCTGGTGCATGTACTACCCTGGCCAAGTTTCCTCTCAAGACATCAAAGAGACCGCCTCTGGGCGAACCACCTCTCATAGCTCAAACTGGGTCAATGACCCCTGGGAAGAAGGTCAGTGTCTATAAAATTTTACTCCTAGGCTTGCGGCCAGGGGGGGGGGGGGGGGAGTATACCGGTACCATTTGAGAATCAGACCAAATGAGAATTGAACCATTTGAGAACATCCTTTTTTTTCAATCACTACATCGAAGGCCTGCGGCCCGGGGTTCACATGGGTTGGTTTGTTTGTTTGTTTGAAACCCACACCCATATACACACATTTCCCATTTAAACCATTTGTCGGCCCCCTGTCGATATTTATCGACTAAGTTCCTTGTCCTTCTTTGCGCTGTGGTGCGAAACTGAGACCGGCCGCCAGCGCGCGGGAAAAGAGCCACTCCCTGAGCGAGTTTTAGCGTCAACTAAGGTGACTCGAGTCGAACCGGAGGTCGCAAAAACTCGGTCCGGTACGACTGGAGTGACGTCACCGGTTAACCAACTTTCAACCTTGCTTCCTGCGTAGGGTCTCTCCAGTTCCAAGATGGCTGCCAAGGCGAGGTGAGAAATTTCTGCAAATATTTTTTGACAAAGTTACGGATTGTGAGAAGACATTTGTTGTAAATCACTTAGCCTTTCAAAAATTAAGGATACTGGGTTGGATACTGTCTTGGTTTTAATGCATTTTATTTTAGCAGTGATGTTTATTTTGGGAAGAAATGAGGTCAACAGGAGTTTGGGTGCGATTTCGGCTCAAATGTACTTTAGCGCCCTGAACTTTTACCCGGCTGTTTTGCGCTCGATTTTCACGCTCACTTCTTCATTGACGTTCGAATCGATAGTTCGATGTTTTGGCATTACATTCACATCAACAATAAAACAGTACTGCTTGTTCATCATCGTCGTCCATCAACTCTCCACAACAGTAAATCCGTAACGCGCTTGTCGCCATCTTGTTGCAAGGGACGCGACTGGACACAACCCAACAGCGTTTCCGCGAAGAAAAAAACCAGACATGCGCAGTGACCCTACCGTAGCTCAACCCTGTTCCTCGCGAAAACTCGCTCCCTGCCGCACAAGGAAGTTCGCGTATCGCGGCTCGGGTGTCGGCTGTGTTTAAATCACGTTTGTATTAACATACTGTCTGTTCTGTCCGGCTGTCAGTGCTGCTAAAAGTAAGTGAACGAAAAAATATGTTTGTTTGTGAACATCCTTTTAAAATGACCATAAAAACACCGCAGAAAATGGTTTAGATTAAAATTAAATAAAATTTACTTTGGCGGCAATACCCGCTGCATCGCTGTTGTTATGCAAACATGATTCAAGTCAGTGTCTTTTCACGAACTAACCGTCGTTATTTGTGTGTGTTTTAGTCAAATACAAATACATACTGTATACATGGTCAGTTAAGCCTGAGAAAATATGTCAGGAATAAATCGTTAACGAAATAGTTACCGGTCAAATCGGTAACTAAGGCATTTAGTCAACTTGGCGTCGCCCCAGCACCTCTAAACTGAAATGGGTAGTCAATTGCACGGAGCTAAGAAATTATCATGTGAGGAAAACTGTAAAATACAGCAACTTAAACAACATTATTGTGACCAAGCTGACATTAATTAAAGAATCTTGATCGATCGATGATTGTCTTATTTCTTATCGGTTGCTTCTTTCTTGTTCAGAAAGCTCTCTCTCTCTCTCTCTCTCTCTCTCTCTCTCTCTCTCTCTGAGTCAGTTACACACACACACACACACACACACACACACACACACACACACACACACACACACACACACACACACACACACACACACACATGAATTGAGATGAATTAACGAGGTACGGACCGACTGGATGACACTTTGAACAGCATCGTCACAAGTATTCTAGTTTGAGAATTTTTCTACTTTTGCGCTTTGACGAAGAAGAGAATCAATTGTTCAGTTGTCCTTCAAAACAAAATTAAGCCTGATGTTAATTAAACAACTGCACAATCAGATTGTTGAGCTTGTGTACAGTGTGTGTTTTCTCTGTTCTCACGCCGTGGATCGTGTAACTCTGCATTTGCGCCACCGCAACTTTTTATCGCTTCACGCCGACGAAGAGGCAAGCTGCGAGGTAGGTCTCTCGAATGGTAAATTAAATTGTTAGAATGCTAGGCACTCAGCATGTTCTCAAGTGTTGCATTTCACTAACTTATATCCTTAGCTATATTTCTGTATATATTTTTTTATGCTTTGATGGCCCTGGTGATCGTAACGATCTGTTTTTCTTCTCGTTTCCCCATGTTTTGGGCATATTTTTAGTTTCTGCGTCAAATGCAACAAAACGGAGATTACTGGTTATTCTTGGACATGTTCACTGATAACTTTAATGTTTTATGAATCTCCACGTGTAGTTTCTCTGTATATAGTTCCATATATACTTTGCAAGAAGCAGATAAAAACAGAGTGTCAACAACTCTCTGTAATTCGCCACCGCATCAATTCAATGTTAGATGTAACTCGCCACCGCATTTTTTGTTATTCGCCACCGCACTACGCAAATTGTTATTTTCAAACGCATCAACATCGTGGAGGCATTTAAACCTTTGTTTTTGTCACAAAACTGACAGCAATTGATAGGAGCATTTTAACTTTAGTGCTGCAAGTTTTAAACTCAGGGGCGTGGCGTGATGTTGCCTATGCAAAGGATTTAAAGGCACCATGAGTTGACAAATCAAACTGTAGTATTTCTTCTTCTTCTTCTTCTTCTTCTTCTTCTTCTTCTTCTTCTTCTTCTTCTGTATGAAAAGTATGCTTATCTGTACTTGAGTGTATAACCCACATGTACTGGAATGTGCTTATATATATGACCCCCCAAAAAACAATCCCTGGGACTGTGAGATTCAAGAGGTTTAGGGTATGATGACATCAATAGGAAATATAACAGTGCTTACCCGTAAGAGTGAAAAAAATACTATATTTACAAGTGGGAAATGCATCGATGACTGCTAGTGATGATCTGAACAGATTACGCAGCAAAATAAAGACACATCAGAACATGAAGGCCAACGTTTTCACCAATGAGATTTCACTTTTAGGAAGGCACGCTGATGAAAAGTTTGTCCTCATGTTCTCTTATGCATTCATTTACATTCGGAAGATGGACTACACATACAAGAATGTACAAAAACGTTCCGCATGGTTTGAACATTACTTAGTGTAAGGCGACGAATGGCAGGATGGATAGCGTACTGCCCCTATGATCCGCTTGATTTCCTTGGCCGCGGGTTCAATCCCTTGCCGGGACAGTTCATAAAGTGAATTTGGGTTTACGCTATGCATTAAAAGCTTGTCGTCAGTGGTTTTCTTCCGGGTCCTACCAGTTTGTTTTCCTCCACCATTTCAAAACTGTAAATTAATTCCGCCCATCTGCAAAAATTTAAAAAAAAAATCTTTCCAAATTCTGATTTCCTAATAGCAGCTTTAATCCTTCGTACCACATGGTGAGTGTGTGTTGTACGATTGTCACCATGTGAGCGTACGTGTCAAATCAATATTTTCAATTGGAAGTGACAGAATCACTGAACTCTTCAACATATTATGCAATTCATTAGACAGTTGCGGTGGCGAATAACATCCAAGACGTGAAATTGCGGTGGCGAATTACACCAAGCATCGGTGGCGTATAACATGAAGTCTAATTGTTTGTGTTTTCTTTTGCCGCGTGCGTCACCCAAAGACAAAATTGTGCAACAGCATTCATCAAGAATACAAAGGACATGTTTATCTCACAGGATATCATCACGGGAATGCATCAACTAGTGCTGTTTCGTTGAAGTTACGAGGGAAGGGACAAATCGTGCAATTTCAGCTACAATTCCAGCAGAAATCGGACTTCAGAACTGCCGAAACCTGACATTTCGACTAAAAAAGCACGTACCTTAGACCTTGAGTATATACTTCTTTAAAATGTACTAATGAAGAATCTAGATGATGCCTGAAAGTCCTACAAATTTTCATATTCTGTGAGAGACCTATCTTGCAACGTGCTACTTCGTCCGCGTAATGCACTGAAAAAGTTGCGGTGGCGCAAATGCAGAGTTACACGATCCACGGCGTGGTTCTGGTAGAATACACGCAGTTCGACGCTACACTTTTTACTGATTTTCCGACATTTAACGAGAGAAAAAAACAAAAAAACAATCCTCAGCTGCTCTCTTCCTTGGGAAGTTTGAACCTCCTGAAGCCTTTTGCATATGAGTTTGAGCAATTGATGGCCAAACACCATGCCCCGCTGTCTTTCTTTTTGGTGCGGCCATGGTTGTGCTGCACGATATCGCTACTGCTGTGGAAAGCGAAAGTAGGTTTTTACATGTTTCCGCGTGGTGGCGCCACAGGGCTTCCTGTTTCAATTTTCAGGGCCCAATGAAGAGCCTCTGTGTACTCTACAGTCTCTGACCTGGCTCTGCGGGTGAGCACTCATTTCCAGTGTTTTATTATCAGCTCCAGTGAACAGACTGAATCCATCAGTGCTGAAACCAACCCATACCGCGCTGAGATCGATTATGACTACACAGTCAGCACCAACTGACCATTAACATCAGAGTGCCCACTTCTCTCTGTTAATTGCTGCAATGGATTGACCGGTGTCATTAGCGGGAACCAAAGATCGCTGTTTAGAGTCCGATTGACTAAATGCCATCCACGCGACGTCCGTCAGAGCATTTACCTCTCTTTGTTGTTTGATAGAGCGGAGAAATTAATTCCATCAGTGCTGGAACTAACGCATACTGGTCAGAATATATGTATATATACTGTTCTTTGTTAATTTAGTTTCATCAGTGCAGGAACCAACGCAAAGTGTTTAGAGACCGATTGACTGAACTGTCAGCTACAACTACAAAAGCCAAGGACTTCAGAACATATAATGTTCTTTGTTAATTTAGTTTCATCAGTTCAGGAACCAACGCAAAGTGTTCAGAGACCTATTGACTGAACTGTCAGCTACAACTACAAAAGCCAAGGACTTCAGAACATATAATGTTCTTTGTTAATTTAGTTTCATCAGTTCAGGAACCAACGCAAAGTGTTCAGAGACCTATTGACTGAACTGTCAGCTACAACTACAAAAGCCAAGGACTTCAGAACATTTAATGTTCTTTGTTAATTTAGTTTCATCAGTGCAGGAACCAACGCAAAGAGTTTAGAGACCGATTGACTGATTTGTACAGAAAGAACGTTATCCTAACATCCCGAGGTCAGAAAGAACTTGCACCAAATGTGTATCACAAGACATAGGTAATGAATTCCATTATTTATTTGTCTGTGATTTTTTCAAAGAAGAAAGAGCTGAGTTGTTACCGCCTTACTATTGGAAAAAACCTAATGCACTTGAATTTAAAAAGTTGTTTGCTACTAAGAAAAAGAAATTGCTAAAGAATATTTTGGACTTTATTAATAGAATTTGTAACAGTTTTTCATATTATTATTTTTTATTTTTACATTTAGTCAAGTTTTGACTAAATGTTTTAACATAGAGGTGATAACCGAGACGAGGGTCATGTGTGTGTGTGTGTGTGTGTCTGTCTGTCTGTCTGTCTGTCTGTGCGTGTGTGTGTGTGTGTAGAGCGATTCAGACCAAACTACTGGACCGATCTTTATAAAATGTTACATGAGAGTTTCTGGGAATGATATCCCCGGACGTTTTTTTCTTTTTTTCGATAAATACTTTTGATGACGTCATATCCGGCTTTTTGTAAAAGTTTAGGCGGCACTATCACACCCTCATTTTTCAATCAAATTGATTGAAATTTTTGTAAAGCAATCTTCGACGAAGGCCGGACTTCGGTATTGCATTTCAGCTTGGTGGTCTAAAAATTAATTTATGACTTTAGTCATTAAAAATCTGAAAATTGTAATTAAAATGATTTTTATCAAACGATCCAAATTTACGTTCATCTTATTCTTCGTCATTTTCTGATTCCAAAAACATATAAATATGCTATATTTGGATTAAAAACAAGCTCTGAAAATTAAAAATATAAAAATTATGATCAAAATTAAATTTCCGAAATCGATTTAAAAACAATTTCATCTTATTCCTTGTCGGTTTCTGATTCCAAAAACATATAGATATGATATGTTTGGATTAAAAACACGCTCAGAAAGTTAAAACGAAGAGAGGTACAGAAAAGCGTGCTATGCAGCACAGCGAAACCACTACCGCGCTGAACAGGCTCGTCAGTTTCACTCCGTTTTGCACAAGCGGCGGACTACGGTCATTGTAAAAAAATGCAGTGCGTTCAGTTTTATTCTGTGAGTTCCACAGCTTGACTAAATGTAGTAATTTCGCCTTACGCGACTTGTTTTATTTTTTTATTTTTACTATATTAGCATATAATTATCATGATTGTATTGATTGTATTTATTGTTCAAAATGCCCCCATGGGTTATGGACTAATAATCAAACTTGAACTTGTCACCAAGAACAGCAAAAAGCTAAGGACGTGAGAGCCTTTAATTTTCTTTGTTATTTGATACAGTGGAGTTGAAACTAACCCCACTCCTTCATAGATCGATTATAACTAAACTCAGAAAAAGCAGCAAACCCACACACATATATAATCGTGCCTCTCTGTGTTTTTGTAACAGTGGGTAGGCTGGTTTCATCCGTGCAGGAACCAAAGATTGCTGCTTATTAGAGATGTACTGACTGAACAGTCAACAACAATTACAAAAGCCCAAGGCGTCAGAGCATTTGATGTCTGTGTTATTTGATACAGGGGAGAAAGTAATTCAGTGCAGGAAGCAACGCATGCTGTTGATCATCAACTACAAAAACCACTGACGGAAAGCTGTGACTCGCATTGTGTTGTTTTCAGCGCAGAACAAGGAGAAAAAATGCGTCTGAAACTGAAGCCCCAGTTTGCATTCAACATTCTTCTTTCCGCCTGTCTCGGAGGATTCTTACTGTTCTTCCTTCATTCCAAAGGTAACATAATTGATAATATATCATTTTTTTAATTTGTTTTATTCATTAATCAAAAACTAATACAGGAACATTTTTGGAACGTTTTAATTACAGACAAAACGAAACATTCACCGGAATCTCGATCTACTGATTTTAAAGTGGACGAATTAAAAAACAAACAAGAAAGGTAGAACTATTGGAAAGTTAAATTCATGACAAAACAAAATTATTCACAAGAACTTTGACATTGTTACATTTAGTCAAGTTTTGACTAAATGTTTTAACATAGAGGGGGAATCGAGACGAGGGTCGTGGTGTATGTGTGTGTGTGTCTGTGCGTGTGTGTGTGTAGAGCGATTCAGACCAAACTACTAGACCGATCTTTATGAAATTTGACATGAGAGTTCCTGGGTATGATATCCCCGGACGTTTTGTTCTTTTTTTGATAAATACTTTTGATGACGTCATATCCGGCTTTTTGTAAAAGTTGAGGCAGCACTGTCACACCCTCATTTTTCAATCAAATTGATTGAGAAATTTGTGTAAAGCAATCTTCGACGAAGGCCGGACTTCGGTATTGCATTTCAGCTTGGTGGCTTAAAAATTAATTAATGACTTTGGTCATTAAAAATCTGAAAATTGTAATACATTTTTTTTATATAAAACGATCCAAATTTACGTTCATCTTATTCTACATTATTTCCTGATTCCAAAAACATATAAATATGTTATATTTGGATTAAAGCCTATGATCAAAATTAGATTTCCCACATCGATTTACAAACATCTTATTTCATCTTATTCCTTGTCGGTTCCTGATTCCCAAAAAATATAGATATGATATGTTTGGATTAAAAACACGCTCAAAAAGTTAAAACGAAGAGAGGTACAGAAAAGCGTGCTATGCAGCACAGCGAAACCACTACCCCGCTGAACAGGCTCGTCAGTTTCACTCCGTTATGCACAAGCGGCGGACTACGGTCATTGTGAAAAAATGCAGTGCGTTCAGTTTCATTCTGTGAGTTCCACAGCTTGACTACATGTAGCATTTTCGCCTTACGCGACTTGTTCTTTAAAGTAGACAAATAAGAGACACATCAGGCAAAAGTCGATGATATCTGGTGCTTTGCTGTGACCTATCTTAGGATGGTGATTATTCCAAGATGGACAAAGCAAAATTGTAAACCCCGTGTTCAGTTTGGAACGTCAACAGTCTAGCTGTTTCGCATTCTAGTTTTACAGTGTACGGATACAACAATGCAAATTTGAGATATACAAAAATATACTTGATATTTGTTATCATTGATTTGCTTTCAGTTTTGGTTGTATATATATATACTTGTTATCACACAAAATAGCCATACTTGTTTTTGGATCTTCCTTCACTCAAACGATACAAAATATTAGTATCCATTAATTCATTCTTTTTGTTTTTATAATCACTGGTATGTTTATGTATGATTGATGATTAAAACTGAAGTCCTATTTCTCATGCAAATTAACAGTTATTGAGGCCGAACCAGTTGTTGTGTAATGTAGTGAAATCGTTTAATGATATCACTTATAAATTAAATCAATATGCATACATATGCAGTACCAGAATAACCAAATTGTCAATTAGACAGTCGGTTGCCGTGGTTACGACAAAGCAATTCACTGCATAGTTTATTAAACAAGCGGACTTTAATTGTGAAATTAAACTTTGTCTAACTCGTAGGCAACCTATTTCATGACATTGACAACATTGCCTGCTTCACGAGCGCGCATCATATGCCTTCGTCGTCAATCAGCTTTTGCACAAGTTATCAATAACCGTTATTTGTAATGGACGCGCGGTTATCTAAGTGTCCTTAACTTGTGCTTTAAAGCCGAGGTTACTAAAAATAGAATAGGTAATTCTGGGAAACCGCTCGAGGGGAGTAACTTTCTAATCGTGTAATACTTCCATTATATCGGGCTTAGAAAAAGAAAAGAAAAGTTGACAAATTAAAAAACAATTAAAAAACAAAAAGAAGAAATATTTGCTTGCTGTGCAATGCGAACTCGATCTAACCGGATTCAGTTGTCAAAAGTTGAAAGCACACATGGCAAACGATTCGTGTAAAAGATATCCCTTTCTTGGCGGTTCGTATTAAGCCTAGCCTGCGCCGTCGCCTGTCAGGATTATTCAGCCGTATTCCTGTCACGATCAAATCAAGGTTGTTTTTTTGTATTTTGTTTGTTTTGTTTATAATTTTTTTAACATGACCCTGTCACAACCGAACCGTAAAACTCAAAACGACAGACATTGTGCCCTGTCTAATTATTGGTGTTAAAGAATGTTCATATGCTTATTTTATTGGTTTGAAGAGCAATATGTTAATGAAAGTCTCGCTGCAAGATGTTATCCCGTGTATGTTGTTGGGCTTTCCCCCCCTTGTAGGATCACCACTTAACACTTTGTGTTGATTCTAAACGTGCTCATTGTGAGTTGCACCTTCTTCTTCTTCTTGTCGATAACATTTATATTGTCATGCCGGACAGCGAGACGAATGATGCTGAGTTGTGTGAGTTGCACCTTCTTCTTCTTCTTGTCGATAACATTTATATTGTCATGCCGGACAGCGAGACGAATGATGCTGAGTTGTGTGAGTTGCACCAATTCATTGTTCAATAAAACACTGTTTAAAACAAACATATGAGCGCGATAGCCCAGTGATAAGGACGTCGGACTTCAAACCCGAAAGTTCGGGGTTCGAACCCCGGCTGCATGTGGTTGGTTAAATACACAGCCTTTCCCATGTAGACGATTCGAGTCATCCTTCACATTTGCCCCGGTTATAGCGTAGCCCATGTAAAAACCTTAGATAGACCCGAGATGTTGTGTGCCTTTCAAGATGGAGATTTTTCCCATCTCCCATGTCAAATTATGTGCAGACCTGTCTATGCTCCGGCCTCTGCATGTGTACACAAAATAAAAACAATATACCCAGCATGCATCCCCCGACCCCACCGAAAATGTTAAGATCTACGTGTTCAAATCTATGTACATACCACATGGTTTTGGGAAATTACAAAAACTGATAAAGTTATATTGTTAATCACACTAAGCTTGGATATTTGGCCACGGTTCATGCAGAAGGTTGACATTTTCAAAATAGAAAATATCGAATAAATCTTTTTTTTCTTTTTTTTTTCCTTTTTTCAAACAATTTTATTCAAATAAATAACTACAATTAACAATATCTCATACAATGAATTAAATACAACTTATCGAGTACAACAAGCGAACTTTTTTAACGTTTTGTTCTTCGAACACTCACACAAAAATGTTTCTTATCTGTAACTGCCTATTAAAAATACTTTCCAATCCAATAAATCTTCTTTTGTTGTTGTTGCTAAGCATCCTTTGCTCTAGTTTTATGGCGTTAAACTCATTGTGTCAAGGGAATGACAGTGCGTTACTTGTTCTCATACCCTATGACAGAGTGAATTACATTATGCGCGGCACCAAAACTGAAGAATGTTATTTTGAAAATATCAACATGGCCAGGCAAATAACGGACAGCATAAAGTTCTGGCGTTTTTGAAGACTTCGGGATGTTTTGCGTTCGTTATAACGTCCAGGGCATATATCTTCAAACGCACAACTTTGCTAAAAGCATTGAGGCATGGCTTGTTTCAGCATCAAGCACTAGCAGTAATATGAGGAGTGTGATCAAGAGCAGTGATAGCAGTAGACAATAGATGCCGCGCCGTTTCTCAATTGTTGCGATAGCGTTAAGCATGTACTGAATAAAGTCCGAAGTCTTTTTTTGTTTTGTTACCGAAATCTCAGTGCTAAAGTTTCGTGCGGCCAGCTTCGCGAAGTATACTCGCACATTGTTGTAGAGATCGAAAGAAGCAGAGTGCTGTTTTTCATGGCATGCTGTGTTCTTAGTTATGGTCGTCACACGTTGAGGCTAATGCACTTTGATTCTGTTGGAACAATGCTATTAACAAGTCTTTTACTTGGCCAGCGTCAATCCATACTGTAGTTGTGGGTGAGCGTACGCCTTTAAGGCTGGAGTCTACCCATGAGAACAGGAAGTAGAATTAAAATAGGTCACTCGCCCGTTTGGCGTGTGCCAAAGACAATTGTTAAACACGATTTAAATCAGGTATTCAAGCTCGAAAATACTTTTTCTGTTCAGGTTTTCCATTCGATTCAGTGGTTATTCTTGTACAATTGTTCAAAAGTCTGATACCCCATACTAACGTTTCACACCCTATCTCATGATTTATTTTTATTTCTTCTCTTAGCGATCATTTACATAACGACTATCTTTTAAAAATCTCATGTCACTTTTAATTATTTGTTCTATGGTTCAGACTGGAAGCATGTTTTCTGTTAAAATGGATATGGAGTAAGGGTAGTTCAAAATTCATTACATCAATGGGTATTCATAGTTTAACTGCGGTTGCAGGGATACCTTAGGCCAAAAAAAAAATTGTCTGTTTAGGGTAACATGACCAAAAAAAGTAGGGTCGGTAGGTAGGTAGGGTTTTTGTTTTTGTTTTTTTGTGTGTGTGTAAATTCACTTCTTATATTTGATGAATACATGTTTCAAAACTAACGTATAAATAAAACAGAGAGAAAGGGAGAGAAAGAAACGCCAAATGTCTCTTTTTAGCATTTTTACCTCTTTTTTTCTCTTTTTTTTTTTGAAATCAAAAAAAAGTTGTTGGGTCGGCGCCAAATCGATAGGGTCGGTCGGGTTACCCTAAACAGACAATTTTTTTTTTTTGGCCTTACCAAAGATTTCGAAAAGTTGTAAACATTTCTGATCACTTTTCATGTTTATTCTCCTTTAACTGCTGTCGGGTATTAATCACACACTTGAATATATATATATATGAATACGAGGAATTCCCAACAATATAAACAAAAGTTCCACCGTTGACCTCATTAGTAAACACGTCGCACATGTTGGTACCAAGACATGCTGCAAGGTAATAAATCATACACGTGGGTTATACATCACGTAGGCAGGTAACAGATTATGCAGATGGGTCACACATTATCAATCAATCAATATGAGGCTTATATCGCGCGTATTCCGTGGGTACAGTTCTAAGCGCAGGGATTTATTTTTTTATTTTTTTATTTTATTTTTATTTTATGCAATTTATATCGCGCACATATTCAAGGCGCAGGGATTTATTTATGCCGTGTGAGATGGAATTTTTTTTACACAATACATCACGCATTCACATCGGCCAGCAGATCGCAGCCATTTCGGCGCATATCCTACTTTTCACGGCCTATTATTCCAAGTCACACGGGTATTTTGGTGGACATTTTTATCTATGCCAATACAATTTTGCCAGCAAAGACGCTTTTGTCAATCGTGGGATCTTTAACGTGCACACCCCAATGTAGTGTACACGAAGGGACCTCGGTTTTTCGTCTCATCCGAAAGACTAGCACTTGAACCCACCACCTAGGTTAGGAAAGGGGGAAGAAAATTGCTAACGCCCTGACCCAGGGTCGAACTCGCAACCTCTCGCTTCCGAGCGCAAGTGCGTTACCACTCGGCCACATTATGTATATATAGGTAATAAATTATACAAATACTCTGTGGATAACAAATCACAGAGATAGTTAATGCATCATACAGGCATTTTTTCCGCACCTAGAATTCTCACTGATATTACAGAATCAAAAAGAAAAAAGGTATGTTGTTGGAACGTTTAATTATTGACAAAAAAACACACGTTACGTTCACAAATATAACGACCCAGCAGTCTTTAACGTGCACAGACAATCACTAAATAGACATCACTTATCTCAAAAGGTTCAGCTGCTTGCAGGTGTAACCGAGTGCCGAAACACTACGATCACCTCGGGAGGCGAAGTGCAATCAAACAGGATTGAAAATGTTAGGGCTAATTTCTTAGCCCTATAAAAACTGTTATGCAAACCCGAAGGTTTCCATGAACATACAGACAATCGGAAACCACCAGACCCCATCACAAACAGAACTCTACAAACCACAGGTGTTGACTTTAAAGGCCAACAACCCGGGTGCAGAGTCCGTTGCGAAAGGAGCGGTAGCCTCCCCTGTCACAATCGCCCCCGTTTGAAATGAACTTCGACCCGAAGTTCCGAACCGGGAGACCACTGTCCATCCCAAGTTCGCAGAATGGGAACAGCACGAAAATGTTCAGTGGTCATATTATGCCATTACCTGAACATATCATGCCGAGTCCCATCCTGCTCGCAGCGCCAGATGTGGGAAGGTCGGGTGGAAGTTAAGGATATATAGCACAGGCAGAGGAGCATACAATTAAGACACCGAAGACAGAGGTTGCTTTAACTTATCTTAACTTATCTTTTATTGAAGGAAAATGTAACTAAGAATAACCACTCAGGTAGCTTACCTAAATCATAAATATTCCAAAATTTGGTAGTAACTAGAAACAATGCTATAAGTTATAAATTAGAAACAATAACAGAACTCTAATATAGGAAATAGCAATGCTTACATATAACCAGAAATACCAATTATGAATTCTGATATCTACCAGTACCAGAATCAGCTAGAAACAATAACAGAACCAGAAAATATGTATTCAGTGTAAAACCAGAAACAATATGTATTTCTGGTGCAAACCAGAAATATAAACTATGAATATGAAACCAGAAATAGTGTTATAAGGTAATTATTTTAGTAGCAAGAAATATAACTATGAGTTCTGGTATCAACCAGAAACAATATAATCCAGAAACAATATATATATGTAAGACCAGAATTTCCGGTGTAAACCAGAAATATAAACTATGAATATGAAACCAGAAATAGTGTTATAAGGTAATTATTCTAGTAGCAAGAAATATAATCAACCAGAAACAATATAATCCAGAAACAATATATATATATATGTAAGACCAGAATTTCTGGTGTAAACCAGAAAGCAGTGTAATTAAGAAGGCACTAAAAGAAAAGAAAATACAATTATAAACAACATGCCTTCTAAGTCACACATGACATAATACAAAGCATAACCCAATATGCAATGAATGTATCATTTGTCAAAATAATCATAACAAATATAGACAAGTAACAATACAGCCAAAATCCTGCAGACACAGCATTCTCTGAAAGAGAATCCACAGTGAGTTAAACAACTCCACAACAGCTAATGTCAAGGGAAGTAACCAACATCTTCCCTTTGGCCTAAGCCTTGCATAGAAAAATGCTTTACATAAATTAACCAACTGCATGAACCGCAACTACAAAATAATTGTTATTATTAAGTATGTTCATCGCCATGAAGACACATCTTCATCGAGTTGAATAATAATGACAAGAATAAGAAAGATAACTCAGGCATGGGGTAAGCGCGCGCTCCCATGCTTCAGAATGAAGCGACAACAGTCTAGTACTTTACAGGAAAGCGCGACTAAATCATATCACTTTAGATTAAAAGTCTGTTGTGCACCTATGCGACTGCACAAAATGTTAGGTTTTACCAGTCGCAAAGTTCTTCTGTAAGCAACCGCCTTTAAAGTGCAACATGGGAATTGATAGTTAAAAATGTGCATCAGTCTACTTCCTATTGTCTGAGATTTTAACTCAGAAGATCACTATCATTATCATGCCTGAATTAGTCAAAGGAATGTTAATCAAAACTCACATGATTATGTACAGGTAAAAAGGTAATACAATAATGAAGACTAGCAAAAGTATCAGAGTATGAAAATGCATGTGACAAACAGCTAGAGTAGAACCAGTAGAGTGACACAGGACAGAATACATAACATGACAGTGGCTAACACAAAGCCTGACAAAGGACAGGGAGAGAGAGAATCAGGCTAACACATTTAGTCTGAATAACAACCAACACCCAGGTTGCTTTAGGTCTGAACAAGTAGTAGCCTAAAATAGCCTCAGATGTTATCCGGCAATGGCTGTTGATTGAATAAATTCTTAACTGGGGAAATGAGCAGGGAAGGTAAGCCATGTACATGTGTACAAAAGGTGTATGTGTGTTTTCCCCAAACAAAGCCCATTGAACTGGCGGGGAAAAGGGGCACACCAAACGGAGGGAAAATAGGGGAAGGGGGGACGCTCTTACATTACACGGGGGACGCCGGTCAAAATGGCGGACACTACACCCAGCAAACACACAACGTAAATACGACGTTGCGAAAATGTGAATTTTTCGTGTCATTAGCAACGTTGCGAACTTTACGTGAAATTTACGTTGAGCCAACCAAAAAACGCAACGTAAAACCAACGTTGTGTCATTGTGAGATTTTGGTGTTCTTTCGACGTTGTAATACAACGTAAATTTTACGTGAATTTCACGTTGCATTTTGGTGTCTTACAAATGTTGCGAAGATTACGTGAAATTTACGTGGATCCAACCAAAAAACACAACGTGAAAGCAACGTTGCGTTACAGTTGTGTTTTTTTGTTTTTTACACGTTGGTACATAACGTAAATTTCACGTGGATTCCACCTTAAAAAGCAAGGTAAAATCGACGTTGTATTATTGTGATTTTCTGGTGTTCGAACAACGTTGGTATACTCACGTGATTTTCATGTGAAATTCACGTGATTTAAAAACAAAAGTTAGTTTGATACAACAAACGTTCCTACAACGTAGTTTCAACGTAAACACACAACGTTGGGGTTTGATTGATCGCCAACGTGCCCTCAACGTGAAATCCACAACGAATCCTACGTCAGTCATTACCAATTTTTCACCTGCACGGTTTCGTATCGTTTATCAAAGAAATGTACCTTTGAAAATTACGTAAGGTGAACATATTTTCAAATACAGGAGATAGATATGTGCGAAACTATCACCGAATAACAAATGACTCAGTCAGACGTTATGAAATTAAGCGCCGATGTACCGCGCAATGTATTTAATTGCTTTGGCGTTCCAAATGCGTCCGGTTACATTTTCTGGCATCATTAATGCATCAACGAGAATTGAAAAGTAATGCTAAAAATATAATTGTGTACGTTTAAAGTTGATCTACTGTGCTCATCAAACCTCTTGTTGTATTTTGTAAATTGGCGAGAGGGGGGCAGAATACATGAACCTAATCTCTGTGATTGTCTATACGTGCGTGTGTGTGTGTGTGTGTGTGTGTGTGTGTGTGTGTGTGATTACACGTGTTAGTGTGTGTGTGTGTGTGTACACGTGTTAGTGTGTGTGTGTGTGTGTGTGACATCAATTTGTGTATGTGTGTGTGTCACATCAGTTTGTGTATGTGTGTTTGTGGGTGGATGTGTGTGTATGTGTGTGTGTGTTTGTGTCCCTCGGTGCGTGACAATATATCTGCCAATAAGTTGAACTAAAACAGGGTTCAAGTGGGAATTACACCTGAAAAAGCAGGAAGGGAGCAGAATACATGTTATGAACTCCGTTATTTATTGTTTGAAATGTTATAACCTGGGAGAAGTCACCCTCGCACCCCGTCCTTAGTTTCTCTTGACCTACTTGAGAAGTATTCTTGAGGACATGACTAGACTACCCGATTGCGCCCATTGCACGGCATAAGAGAGCGCCGTTCCACCCGGCCGATTCCGCTATAGACGTCACGCGTCCAAGGGAGGTGATTTTCGAGCCAGCTGCATTGACTCGGCCAAGAACGCAAACTTTCTTCGATTAAAGGCATTGTAGCATGTCTAAAATCATGGGACTTGTGTTATCAAGCTTTTAAAATCACCAAGTAACTTTTAAGAATAGTTTCAGTTACATGCGAACTCATTCTGCTGAACTGATTTTGAGAGCCAGTACCCAACAGCCTTTAAATGCACCTCTTTCCTTTTTTCATGTTCTTTTATGGTTTGCCGATTTTGTTAACATTTTTGCATTCATAATGAAGATTTTATGGTGACTGTACAGAAATGTACGTCCTCTAGTTTCTAACCTTCCAAAAATTGGGGCTGGGGGTCGGGGGGGAGAGAGAGAGAGAGAGAGAGAGAGAGAGAGAGAGAGAGAGAGAGAGAGAAAGAGAGAGAGAGACAGACAGACAGACAGACAGACAGAGACAGAGAGGGAGAGAGAGAGAGATAGAGAGAGACAGAGAGGGAGACAGAGGGGAGAGAGGGAGACAGAGAGAGTCAGAGAGAGACAGAGAGAGACAACGTCGAAACTTTGTCAATCATTTCGGTTTTTTCACCTGCATTTTTAGTTTCGTAATATTCTATTCAATTAATGTTCGGTCAAACATAGAGGTTGACTAATTGTGTAAGACGAAAAGAGTATAACATAAATGCATATTGTTTCAAGGAATTTGCTGAGTTAAATGGATTTGCGAGTGCGAAACTTTCCCTCCCAAAAAAAGACGCGTTACTAACCGACAGTGTTCTCCGGTGATGGCCACGGTCGACTTTGTGTATCCCAAATTTGGTTTTCAACTTTGATGAACACTTTCAGGACTAAAATATTCATCGTAATCAACTCGAAGGTAAGTTGTTTTCAGTTGTTCCACATGAGACGTTATCACTTATTGTACTCCATGTACACATGCACAGATTACTTGATTGTCGAGACCATGATTGGAAACGGACCGGCCAAAGATGGCGGGTCTTTCCAATAGTCACAATGTCAGCCCTAACTCAGTTCAAGGGATACACATTCTTTTAGACTCAACTTTTGAGTCAGTATAGCGAAACAATGGGTCACAAGCAGTGGAACACAAAGGAAAAACACGTTTCACATAGACGGACGCAACCTTTAGAAAGCTGTTTAATCAGACTTGCTCAGTGCATGAGACTGAAAGCGGGGGCGGCCATTGATATCTCAAGTACTTAATTGGGCATTTTACGATCTTGAGGGAGGACGATGTATCCAGACAAGCTGCTTCAAGTTCAAGTGAATCTGCCCAGCGGACAGTGGTATGAGGAGAATTCAGAACTTGACACATTGGCTCATTACATACTTGCCTGTCTTTTGTCGACCTGTTCTGTTACTCACTCAAGTAGGCAGCCGAGATACCCTGCCGGTGTCACGATTTCAATCTTTCGCCTGTGTACATATTTCCCCCTCGACATATACTCAAGACTGAAATGTTGTTTCCTGGTAAAATTAAGAAGTGAAATTATTTAAGGACGAAAAGCATGTCAGTTTCTTGCATGTGAAGAAAATTGGTGGTAAAATTTAATAGATTTCAACCCCAAAATCGAATTCTTCGAAAACGTGTACTGAGTGGTTACGTCCCTTGAGTAAGAAGGAAACATTTTAGGATGAATCAAATTTTTAAGTTAAATAAAACAAATTGGTTGGACAAATTTGGCCCCATGAATGTAAGGTACACAAGGTCGCTCATCAGTACTATCGTAGGGTGTTTTTTTGTTCAGTGTAGAGTTTATACTAGTTCAACGAGGCCGAGAAGCGAAATATCAACACGGCGAAAGATGAAAACGTCACACCGGGGGAGAGAGCGAGACAAAGAGGAGCTATCGGGTGGAGAATGGGGAGGTGATTCGGGGAGGGGGGTGGATTAAAGATGAACGTATCAAATTGTTATTTGTAAGGAGGAGAGAGTGAGACAAAGAGGAGCTATCGGGTGGAGAATGGGGGAGGGGATTCGGGAGGGGGGATTATAATGTGTGTGTGTGTGTGTGTGTGTGTGGTGTGTGTGTGTGTGTGTGTGGTGTGTGTGTGTGTGTGTGTGTGGGCGGCAGGTTGGGACGGCATTTTATCAACGAACGTACGAAATAACAAAACAAAATAAAGAAAGAACAAACAAACAAAAATTAAAACCTGTGTGTGTCTGTGCGTGTGTGTGTGTAGAGCGATTCAGACTAAACTGCTGGACCGATCTTTATGAAATTTTACATGAGAGTTCCTGGGAATGATATCCCCGGACATTTTTTTTCCTTTTTTCAATTAATACCTTTGATGACGTTATATCCGGCTTTTTGTAAAAGTTGAGGCGGCACTGTCACACCCTCATTTTTCAATCAAATTGATTGAAATTTGGCCACGCAATCTTCGACAAAGGCCGGACTTCGGTATTGCATTTCAGCTTGGTGGTTTAAAAACTAATGAGTGAGTTTGGTCGTTAAAAATCGGAAACTTGTAATTAAAATTATTTTTTTATCAAACGTTCCAAAAACAATTCCATCTTATTCTGCGTCATTATCTGATTCAAAAAACATATAAATATGTTATATTTGGATTAAAAACAAGCTCTGAAAATTAAAAATATAAAAATTATTATCAAAATCAAATTTCCGAAATCGATTTAAAAACAATTTCGTCTTATTCCTTGTCGGTTCCTGATTCAAAAAAACATATAGATATGATATGTTTGGATTAAAAACACGCTCACAAAGTTAAAACGAAAAATATAATATATGTATTCTTAAACGGATTTTTGTTTTGATGTACATTTTTCATTCAATTTTCTTTTCATGTTTGCTTGCTCTTCATTTAAACTGTACAATAGCCGCCATTTATATGTATTTTTCTAGAAAACTGTAAACACCACTATAAGCATTATGCTTGTGTTGTTTACTCTATATGCGTTTTTTATTTGTAAATAATGCACAAACGTTGAATAAAACAGTTTAAACCAAACGAAGAGAGGTACAGAAAAGCGTGCTATGCAGCACAGCGAAAGCACTATTTTTCAATCAAATTGATTACCCAGCCCAAATGGTTGTGTGATGCGTCTCAAGCGTGTTGGCGTTGACATACATGTGCTTAAGTGTCGCATCCGCTTGCAGCCTTCATCGCTGGCTAGCCAAAGCTGCATGCAGCACCGGTCGAAAAGAGAGCAGCCATCCGCGTAGGTCTCTTCTGCCGGTTAGCCTCTCACCAACAAGTCCTATGCATTGCCTCCACGTGGCGTTGGGTGGAAACTGGGAGCCCTATGCTCCCAGGCTAAAATGCAAGGGCGCGGAGGAGATTTTCTCCGTACGTGCGGTACGCAGGCCCACCCGTGTGTGGATACGCCCTGGTGCCCATGAAACAAATCCCCAGGTATGGGTGAAATACCAAGACTAGACATCCCAACGGAGGAACTGGCGGAAGAGGAGAGTGAACTCCCAACGGCAGCGAAGGCGGAAGAGGACGTCTAGTCACCCATCCCAACGGTCAGACAGGCGGACGAGGAGCTTGCTCCCAACGGCTGGCTGGGCGGACGAGGATACTCCATGTTACTGCTGCTTCCACAAGCGCTGGGTAGGAACGACTCGTTAGCCAATGTAGGCAGCATTCCTAGGAGAAGGAAAACTCTGAAGACAAACCTGGGGGGTTGGACCCATTAGCTGAAACCCCCACGTCACCCCCATGTCACATCCAACTTGCTAGGGGAACACATCCGGCAGAGGTGGCAACAGGACAGATATGCCCACAACCTGGCACCGAAGGCGAATACAACAGCAGACTGGACAGCTCAGGGCGTCAGCATGGATGCGGAAGATGCGACGGCCATCCAGAAAACGGGTAGATTGAACTCGGCAGCCCGGTAAAGCAATCAATCTAGGAGAGCGAACACTCTGATATAAAAACAAGCTGAAGTCGGATGTGCTGGGCCTGACTTGTCAGGCGCGTAACGGCAGCACAACGCATCTACGCTCACATGACAGACAACAATGGAATCAAATTGATTGAAATTTTGGCAAAGCAATTTTTGACGAAGGCCGGACTTTGGTATTGCATTTCAGCTTGATGGCTTAAAAACTAATTAATGACTTTGGTCATTAAAAATCGGAAACTTGTAATTAAAATTATTTTTTTATCAAACGATCCAAAAACATTTTCATCTTATTTTTCGTCATTTTCTGATTCCAAAAACGTATACATATGTTATATTTGGATTACAAACAAGCTCTAAACATTAAAAATATAAAAATTATGATTAAAATTAATTTTCCGAAATCGATCTAAAAACAATTTCATCGTATTCCCTGTCGATTCCTGATTCCAAAAACATATACATGTAGATATGATATGTTTGGATTAAAAACACGCTCAGAAAGTTAAAACGAAGAGAGGTACAGAAAAGCGTGCTATGCAACAGAGCGCAACCACTTCCGCGCTAAACAGGGTCGTTAATTTCACCGCCCTTTGTACGAGCGGCGGACTACGGTCATTGGGAAAAAATGCAGTGCGTTCAGTTTCATTCTGTGAGCTCCCCAGCTTGACTAAATGTAGTAATTTCGCCTTACGCGACTTGATCTTTTTCCCACACACTTTGGACACGTGCGAGTACCAGCAATAGAAAATTAACAAAACACCTTCCTCCCCCTCTTAGGTGAAATGAAAGCGGACGTTTTCAGCGTGCATTCCCTTGAATTGACTGAATGGTTAATCATGCTTCCGTGATCTTGGGAGTTGTGGGTTTTTTCTGTGACATTCACAAACATAAAAATGACAGAGTCCGACTAAAGGCTTACTGGAATTTACTGTTGAGTAATATGTGTGTCCTCTTAGGACCATGCCAGTGCATGGGGGATATCTTGGATACAGGGCGGACAGGCTTGCAAGCAATATTATGAATATATAACTCTGACTGTTGACCGTCGTTGTAATTTCCCACTTTGTAGTTGTCAAGGTATTTTAACATGTGGGCTTTATATTTTATAAGCTTGAAAAAGAGCATTGTTAGTAATAACGCGCGCTATTTTTAGTTAAAAAACGGATCAACTTGGAATGTGCACCCGACATTCCAATTTGTTTTCTCCTTTCTAATAATGGGTGAATTTGTTTTATTATAACTGAATTGCTTACAACCGAAATACCTACATGCCGAAATAACTGAAATAAAAAAAATAAACAAATAGACGAATAGGGAAATGATACATAAATAAGTTCATAAATGAATGAGTTAATAAATGCGTTATGGCGAAATTTAGATAACAAATTAGGAACTTTAACATTAATTTCAAATTAACTAACCAAATAACAAAATCAATAGGTAAAGTGTTGTATGGGGACATGTAACAAAATGAGGAACTTGAAAACCACCATGTAGGTGTCCGACATTTACTGGTGTCTTGTTTGCAATGATTTCAATTTGGTTCCAACATTTTGTTGTCGTCGTCGTCGCTCTTGCTGTCTTTGTTGTAGTTGTTGTTATTTGGGGGTTAAACGGGAAAAGGGGCAGAAATATGTAATTGGACTATTGAACGATCGTTTTCACACTAGGTGTCGGACTTCAAGTACAACGCGGGGTAAAAGTACTTAATGGAAATCCATGAGCTATGAGTTTAATAGATAATCGTTATTTTGAGCAATTTCCATGTCTGAACATCCCACGGATATCCGCGTGCCACCCATCATTTCCTTTTACACGACAAAGTCGTGTCGTAACAATTCCCTTCCTCCCTCCCCCTACCCCTCCCTATACATTTGATAGTCCTCAACTTCGACCTTCGGCGATAGGGGGATAATTGAGACAGCACTCTAAGTAGCTTTCCAGGTTACTGAAAGACTTTGATTTTGATCACAAGTTTTGGAAACTGTGAGCCCTTTTATCCTCAGGGAGACAGACTGTGTACAACTTTGTGGGATTTAGAGCGGGTCAAAGTTGAATCGAACTTGCCACATTCATTTCTTGCCTCATGATTAGCATATGCATCGTTCACTGCTTACTGTTGTTGTTGTTGTTTAGAAATCAGTGCGCGCGCGCGCAAGTTTGTATGTGTGTGTTCGTGCGTGAGTGTGTGAGTGTGAGTGTGTGTGTGTGTGGTGTCGGTGTGTGTGTGTGGTGTCAGTGTGTGTGTGGTGTGCCAGTGTGTTTGTTTGAGTTCGTGCCTGTGTGTGTGTGTTTGTGTATGTGTGTGTGTGTGTGTGTGTGTGTGTGTGTGTGTGTGTGTGTTATAGTGTCAGTTATTCTTTCTTTTGCCCCGAATCCTTGCTTTCCAGAAACCTGTGATGTCATTCTTCCTTGAAAATTTCTTCCAAAACTTGGTTGTCCAACTTTTGTCCGAGAGATGAGGTCGGAACGGTGGTATGAGAAGAATTCAGAACTTGACACCTTGATGTCATCTGACTGATTGGCTAATTACACACTTGACTGTCTTTTGTCGACCTGGATCATAAAGTTGCCGACCATGTTGATTTACCCACCCCCTTATGAACGTGAGTCTACTTGAGACATCAGCGTAGCCAACACACACCAAACCCAAAGTCGGACCGTAACAAGTTTTCATTATTTTATGTCTGCCACCCCACTCCCTCCCCCTTTTAACCCCCTCCGCCCCCACCGCTTACCCCTTCTCAGTTCACAGTTAATTGTCTGCAGCCTCAACCCCCCGTGGGTAATAAATCACTCGACTATCGTCGCCTGCTCCTGATGACCGCTCTAAATAATTTGTCAGATAGCAGTGTGCAAAAGACACCGTTGAGTGTACATGTATTACCTTTCCTATATGCTTAGGACACGTGCCTTTTCAAGTCATTGTCAATTACAAAATGTAGGTCTTACAACACAGCCACTGATTTTCAGGTGACGGTATCAATGCCGGGTCCCTGCTCTGCGACAAAAAAAAGTGTTTGCATTAATCGGAAGAAACATACTGCATAAGCGTAATTTATGCAGAGGTATGATGTTCTTAAGTTGTGAGATTTTTTAATGATTACGATGCCTTCAGTGCTTACTAAATTCTTTGATTAGATTGATTTTTTTAATGAAGTTAGAATTCTGCTGCTCTGATTAGTGAAATATTCAAAAATGCTATCATGCTATTTTGGCACCGTCATGGCTTTGTAGACTTATAATATATCTGCGTAATTGATTTCAACTCTTAGAAATCAAAAGTATAACAAATTGTATTGTGTCTCCTCTTGTCGTTAAATAATCACAACAACTGTAAAACAAATTTGCTTTGATAAAGCTCCCGTTTTTCTCTCAGAATTTTGCTCATTTTTGTTTTGTTTACATGCCCCAGACACAAAAACTACAAAACGATTCATAAAAATTCCGTTCCATGCATTCCGTCTCCTCCCAATCTAAGATCCCCCTCCCCCCCCCCCCCCCCCCCCCCCATAGATCCTTCCCCCACAGTTTGTACAGGAGCGGTGCATTTAGGAGCCTTTGCAATTTTATGACCCGTCTGAAAGAAGTGATTGGCTGGACACTGTCAAGTGCTCTTAAAGAAGCGATCAGATACGTGAGAATCACAGTGTGAAATTTGACAAGAGGTTGACGGAAGTCTGGCAACCAGATGTTAAAGGGAAAAAATAACTCACTGAAAAAGTGAGATCGCACGTGTCGGACAGATGAAGGTTGGAAAAAAAGGAACCTTCTAGGCATGGATAACACTGGAAATATAACGTGGAAAACTTGTAATTATAGGTGCTGGACTTTCAAATTCAACTTGATCGCACATGTCGCCCTTAATTGTCTCTCTCACTGCTTTCTTATTACCCTTGCAAGTTGAAACCATGCACCCATCCCTCTCTTGCTTGACGGCAACTTTAAAGTTCTCCTTTTTCCCAACCGTTTTGTCCCAGCATATAACCACTTCATGTCCCTAATTGGCACTAGTTTCTGTGAGGACGTTAAGTAGGCAGTGGAAAGTTACTAAAAAAGTGACCTAAGTTGAGGGCCCCAAAGGGGGGGTATCATCACGATCACGGGAAGGGAAATTTTCGCTTTCACGATCACAGTTACCTTGATTTTTGTTTTCACGATCACGAACACCAGTGGCAAATCACGGTCACGGTAAAAGTTGCATGTACAGAAAGCACGTGTCAAAGTAAACACAACCACACAGTAATTCGCTCCTCTGGATCTATTGTTTATTCAACACAAAGCGACAACTGTTGCACTTTTTTATAATTATTTTTTGAATTCTCTTTCATACACACATAGAAATACATATCATGATTTGTAATCAGTAACAAGAATGTTGTTTTCATTGGGTTTTTTCTCTCTCTCTCTCTCTCTCTCTCTGTCTCTGTCTCTCTGTCTCTCTGTCTCTCTCTCTCTCTCTCTCTCTCTCTCTCTCTCGTTCTCTCTCTCTCTCTCTCTCTCTCTCTCTCTCTCTCTCTCTCTCTCTCTCTCTCTCTCTCTCTCTACACTCATACACATTCAACCCCCACACCCTCACTCACACACATGAATATATACTTGCACAATTTCACATTTCCAGAGCTAAATCTTGTAAACCCATTTTCTCAAAAACTATTGGGTGGATTGAAATTAAAGTACATGTATGTGTGATGGGTTTTTTATTTTCAACTTTGCCGTACAATTTGAGGTACACCATCGCCTGGTTCCATGGCCTTGAATAAAAAACAGGAATGCTACAGGCTAAAAACGGTTTTACCTGAAAGAAGCGCGCAGTACCAGTAGCGAAGCCACAAGCCTGAGCCTGCGAAGCAGGCGAGTCAACTAGGGGGGTCCGGGGGCATGCTCCCCCGGAAATTTTTTCAAAAAACGGTTAAAATCTGTGCAATCTGGTGCATTCTGGGCATCATTTTAGGGGTTGTAATAGTGTTGTGATCTTGTTAAAAATCCCATTTTAGCCTC
The DNA here is from genome assembly GCF_037325665.1 of Littorina saxatilis. Lineage (NCBI taxonomy): Eukaryota > Metazoa > Mollusca > Gastropoda > Littorinimorpha > Littorinidae > Littorina > Littorina saxatilis. The sequence goes on from NW_027128047.1 coordinate 79,722, forward strand.
CCCCCACCACCATTCAACACACCTCCAAACTGGTGAAAACAACACTACTGTGCGCTGGCTTCATTGAGACCGGCGCCCGGTCGCGTTGCGCGATATTCACACGGATCGTTTTTGCGGAAATTTTTCAACTTCACCGGAAAAAATTTGACTTTACCGGATTTTGAAAACGGCTTTATCGGATTTCCGGCAATTACCGGAAAAGTAGCATGCCTGACAAAATCCCCAACGAACATGACTTTGATCGTCTTTGACATGAGGATCAAGTGACCCAAACTGGCGCGTCTCCCCGCCATTGTTTCTGAATTTAACCCATTGTTGATATTAAAGTTTACAGGCGCTAAAATAAATCCAAGCTTAATGCAAAGAAGCGACAATTAGAATCTATGCCAAGCGTGTCCACGTTGCTGGGATGAAAAACACATTTCTAGTTTCGGTTTTGGCTAAACGCAGACTCGATCTCGAGCCAGTCGAGGTCACACTGAGCGAGACAGCCGGACGTGGCAATGTCGACAATGTCAATGATCTCACTCAAACTCAAAGATCTTGAACAAATTTCAAGATCTTTGCCTACATTCAGAACAGTCATAGAGCAACATAGATCAACATACCTTGGTATTTCGTCTTCAGAAAGACCGACCCGTAGCCTGACCTTTCCACCAAGGAAGGCATTCTCGCCGCCTGCTTTGGTCTGGCTTGAATCCACAAAATATAACAGAAGTTCGATGACAGTACCGCTGCACGCCATTTTTGATCTTCGAATTCGAATTTCACTCAAACCTTTTGCACGAAGCCCTTCCATTGGATGAAGTTTGGTAGAATTTTGCAATTTGCCTTCTGATTGGATCTCTTTTTGTCAGTGTGTAATTGTAAAGGGAAGCAATCGCTCTCAAAATCATATTTCTGAATGTGTTGTTGCTTCCCTTTCAATCGGGGTTGGCTCCTTACCGAATAGACTACAGGATCATAGAGTGTAATACAGCTGTGAAAAAATGTACGTTGAAAAAAAAATGCTTTGCAATAATGCCCATCACGATCACGAAAACAAATGACGATCACGATCACGAGACTTGATTTTTTTGTCATCACGGATCACGGGCAAAGTCCCATCACGATCACAGAAATGGAAATTTCGGCAATCACGGTCACAGAAAGGTCAAAAAACGCCAATCACGATCACGGTTTTAAACCCTTTGGGGCCCTCTAAGTTGAAAAGATGTGTATTTCTACTCCAGACATTATATATGGAGGCTCTGGTGTCACTAATATCAATGTGCTGTCTTTGCTTTGTTTAGCGACCAGCATCAAAGAGGCGCATCGAGGACTGCCTGGGAGAAGAGGACCACCAGGACAAAGAATGAAATCGATTGAATATGCTGTGCTTTTGCCCTGCTAAGCTGCGTGCATTTTTAATTTCTCCGCAACATAATATGCATGTTTTTGTTATGAAATAAAATTGTTGATCGTATATTGAGTTTATGGTGTTACATGTAATAGTCCTTATGATCTGTGACTGAGTGTGAAAGTTGGTGTGTGTGCGTGGATACATTTACCAAAACCAACATTCACTCTCAACGTTGCATTCACGTCGAAATCAAACCAAACCACAACCACAACCAAAAATTCACGTTGTGTCGACGTGTAATTCACGTCAATTTTATCAGGAAAAATGCACCAAAACACAACTTTTACGTTGTGTCAACGTAGAATTCACGTAATTTTTGAGCTAAATTTTGACCTAAAATTTACGTTCCATTCACGTGGACATTACGTAAAAATGCAACGCAATTTCAACCAAACCACAACCACAACCAAAAATTCACGTTTTGACAACGTAAAATTCACGTAATGTTTTTACGAACAATCCACCTCCACCAATAATTCACGTTGCATTCACGTTGGTGTCACGTAAAATGCAACGTTGTTTTCCAACGTTATTCCCACGTGATTTCGTCCATACCAAGTCTCTACACATGTTGTAATGCGCTTAGAGCCAAATATTTTTTTTTTTGTAAGGGATAGGCGCAATATAAATACACTTTATTATTATTATTATTGTTTTATCGATGATTAAACGTTCCAACAACATGCCTTTCTTGTTTTTTTATTCTGAATTTTGGAACGTTGGCAGTCAATTTGTTTTTGGATTACTGATGTTACAGCTCTGACACACCGAGAGAATTCGGTCCTGACGCTCCGCACAAACATGAAAACAAATCCATGGATACGCTACGATCCAATCATTTGGCGCAGTAGCCTAGTGGTTAGGACGTCGGTCTGCCATGTGGAAAGTTCGGGGTTCGAATCCCGGCTGCGCCTCGTGGTTAAAGAGCACAGTTTACTGTGGTTCGCGCTATATAAGCTCTCATTATCATTATTATTATTAAAGGATGGGGATTTTTCCGATCTTCCAGATCAACTTATTCGCAGTCCTACTAGCGCCTTGTGCACACGCAAACACAAGACCAACTACGCACGGAAAACATCCTGAAACCCATGTCGATGTTTGATGCGTAATAGAAACACAACGTCTCTCGGACATGAAGTATGTGTGTCTAAATGGCGGGGGTGGAGTGGGGGGGGGGGGGGGGGAAATGATAATACACGTAAAAACAGCTGACTGAGAAATGATTTTAATGGCAATGTAGAACAATTCATTTGCTCTGACCAAGATATCTTTCTAAATGTCAAACAAAAAACACTGCTTAGTGCAGAAAACATTCACAACCATAACTGAACTAATCTGTTTTTAATACGCGTCTGATTCTTTTCTGTAATAAAATTCTAGCCAGTATACCTTCACATCGCTTTCGCCTTCTGGGTACAAAATCGGGCGTAACAACCGTCTGGGTACGTATATTGGGCGTAACAACCGTCTGGGTACGTATATTGGGCGTAACGTGTCTCCACCGTGTAGTCTGTCCGGAAGGCTTGCAGAGGACGTGTTTAATTATTTAAAAAAATCAAAGCAACTTTTATATAGTGCTTAAGAAGAAAAGTTGTTCCAGACGACAGGTACTATCCTGTGACAAACAGGTTAAGTGCTATCCCTAATCGTTTTTGCTCTACCCTCGTAAGTGTTTGAGTGATACGACCAAAAACGGGTAAATTTCAACCCCGAACGAGCCCCACCCCGCTGACCTCAATAGCATGGGTTTTTTCACACCTGTTAAGTTCCGTTTCACTGCATTCCTGAGGTATGTCCTATAAACGTGACAGTTTTAAAAAGCACGAGAGTTCAACCGAATATTTTAAAATGTAACATTGAGCGCTGGGCTCTTTTCGGACATAAATGTGCGTGGTTTTCCTCTTGATTTACAAAACATTGCGTGTACAGGGCTTAAACTATGTCAGATTGAAACAAGTGATGGTAACAGAAGGTAGAACTAATCGTTCAGATTGATACAAGTGATGGTAACAGAAGGTAGAACTAATCGTTCAGATTGAAACAAGTGATGGTAACAGAAGGTAGTACTAATCGTTCAGATTGAAACAAGTGATGGTAACAGAAGGTAGAACTAATCGTTCAGATTGAAACAAGTGATGGTAAGAGAAGGTGGAACTAATCGTTCAGATTGAAACAAGTGATGGTAACAGAAGGTAGAACTAATCGTTCAGATTCAGTGAAACAAGTGATGGTAACAGAAGGTAGAACTAATCGTTCAGATTGAAACAAGTGATGGTAACAGAAGGTAGTACTAATCGTTCAGATTGAAACAAGTGATGGTAACAGAAGGTAGTACTAATCGTTCAGATTGAAACAAGTGATGGTAACAGAAGGTAGAACTAATCGTTCAGATTGAAACAAGTGATGGTAACAGAAGGTAGAACTAATCGTTCAGATTGAAACAAGTGATAGTAACAAAAGGTAGAACTAATCGTTCAGATTGAAACAAGTGATGGTGACAGAAGGTAGTACTAATCGTTCAGATTGAAACAAGTGATGGTAACAGAAGGTAGTACTAATCGTTCAGATTGAAACAAGTGATGGGAACAGAAGGTAGTACTAATCGTTCTAAACAACTTGTCTTCTTGATCGCTATAATATACAAGTTGTCTAGATTTTTTTTAAATAATTCTTCTTATCGTTCGCTGTTTGCGATTTGCGTGGATCTGTGGTTGGTTAAGGTGCGCCTGTTGGCCCAGATCCTCCGACTTCAGCCCTTAGGTTTCTTTCGGGGTTCCGCCCTTAGTTCCTGGCTCAATAACCTAACCCTGGGAACACATGGAGGATTTCTTACCGGGGGTCCCACCCCAGGGCTAGAGCTTTTAATGCGGCTCTTACTCGCATGGTGTAACCGTCATCGGACACGTAGGGCATTTATAGGGTAGTCAGTGCCATCTGCCAACCCACCCCGTCCTGGTAGAGACACCGCTAGTTGGCCCAGGACTGCTTACTCTATATTCGCAGCTGGCCCCCATATCTGGGGGCCGTTCCCTTATCCGCCACCTGGGGACCCGCCGGGTTGAGGATAGTCGCCCCCCTACTGAATTGGAAGTAGTCTGTTCCCGGTTTTAAATAATTAAAAATGTCAACTGCCTGCCCTCCGGACAGACTATACTCTGGTCTACGCCTATCTACTACCTTCTATTCTGTTCTACTTTATTCTATTCCCATTTACTCTATTCCGTTCCTGTTCAGTCTATTCTTGTCGATTCTACTGTATTATTTTCCATCTACCTTAGGCTATGCCACCGTACTCATTTCTGTTCGATTATACTCTATTCTTTTCCATTCTTATCTATTCTTCTTTATTCTGTACCCTTATATATACTCAATCATTTTTCATTCTTCTCTATTCTCATTTATTATGTACTATTACACTCCATAATTTCTCACTCTTATCCATTCTTCTTCATTCTGTTCCATTATCATTTTTCATTCTTACCCATTCTTCTTCATTCTGTTCCATTATCATTTTTCATTCTTACCCATTCTTCTTCATTCTTCTTCATTCTATACCATTATCATTTTTCACTCTTCTCCATTCTTCTTCATTCTGTACCATTATCACTTTTCATTTTTCTCCATTCTTCTTCATTCTTCTTCATTCTATACCATTATCATTTTTCACTCTTCTCCATTCTTCTCCATTCTTCTTCATTCTATACCATTATCATCACCCGTCGCGATATAACCTTCGTGGTTGAAAACGACGTTAAACACCAAATAAAGAAAGAAAATCATTTTTCATTCTTCTCCATTCTTCTTCATTCTGTACCATTATCATTTTTCACTCTTCTCCATTCTTCTCCATTCTTCTTCATTCTATACCATTATCATTTTTCATTCTTCTCCATTCTTTTTCACTCTTCTTCATTCTTCTTCATTCTTCTTCATTCTTCTCCATTCTTCTTCATTCTGTACCATTATCATTTTTCACTCTTCTCCATTCTTCTTCATTCTTCTTCATTCTATACCATTATCATTTTTCACTCTTCTCCATTCTTCTTCATTCTATACCATTATCATTTTCCATTCTTCTCCATTCTTCTTCATTCTATACCATTATCATTTTTCATTCTTCTCCATTCTCCTTCATTTTATACCATTATCATTTTTCACTCTTCTTCATTCTTCTCCATTCTTTTTCATTCTATACCATTATCATTTTTCACTCTTCTCCATTCTTCTTCATTCTTCTTCATTCTAAACCATTATCATTTTTCATTCTTCTCCATTCTTCTTCATTCTATACCATTATCATTTTTCACTCTTCTCCTTTCTTCTTCATTCTTATACCATTATACTCTGTTCAATTATACTCTATTCTTTAGGCGTCCGCCCCGTGATCGGGAGGTCCGGGGTTCGAACCCCGGCCGGGTCATACCTAAGACTTTAAAATTGGCAATCTAGTGGCTGCTCCGCCTGGCGTCTGGCATTATGGGGTTAGTTCTAGGACTGGTTGGTCCGGTGTCAGAATAATGTGACTGGGTGAGACATGAAGCCTGTGCTGCGACTTCTGTCTTGTGTGTGGCGCACGTTATATGTCAAAGCAGCACCGCCCTGATATGGCCCTTTGTGGTCGGCTGGGCGTTAAGCAAACAAACAAACAAAACAAACTCTATTCTTTTCCATTCTTCTCTATTCTTCTTTACCATGTACAACTATAATCCATTCTTTACCAGTATACTGTATTCTACTTTGTTCTTTACCAGTATACTGTATTCTACTTTGTTCTTTACCAGTATACTGTATTCTACTTTGTTCTTTACCAGTATACTGTATTCTACTTTTTGGCTCACGTAAGTGTAGCCTATGCGATCGTAACTTTGTCTGTGCGTGCGTGCGTATGTGCGTGCGTGCGTGCGTGTGTATGTCTGTGGTAGAAACTCTAACGTTTGAAGACGTCACATTACATTGACGTCACATTATGACGTAAGAGGGTTAGACGTCACGCGAAGGAAGTACTGAAAGTCTCGGTCATTATTATTTTGAGCGGGCCGAGACTAGTTGGCAGTCGTGTCCCTGTAAGTAGGCTACATGCAGACAGACAGATCTAGATCTAGTGCTTTCTTGCACAGTTTCGCCTATGCTCTTTCTGTGTGTGTGTGTGTGTGTGTGTGTGTGTGTGTGTGTGTGTGTGTGTGTGTGTGTGTGTGTGTGTATGTGTGACGGAGTGATTGAGTTTGTGTTACTGTTTGTCGATTTCTTACGTGAGCCTTGATGGCTTCGCCTCTTGTTTCTTTACCAGTATACTGTATTCTACTTTGTTCTTTACCAGTATACTGTATTCTACTTTGTTCTTTACCAGTATACTGTATTCTACTTTGTTCTTTACCAGTATACTGTATTCTACTTTGTTCTTTTCCACTATACTGTATTCTACTTTGTTCTTTACCATTATACTGTATTCTACTTTGTTCTTTACCAGTATACTGTATTCTACTTTGTTCTTTTCCATTATACTGTATTCTACTTTGTTCTTTTCCATTATACTGTATTCTACTTTGTTCTTTACCATTATACTGTATTCTACTTTGTTCTTTACCAGTATACTGTATTCTACTTTGTTCTTTACCATTATACTGTATTCTACTTTGTTCTTTACCAGTATAGTGTATTCTACTTTGTTCTTTTCCATTATACTGTATTCTACTTTGTTCTTTACCATTATACTGTATTCTACTTTGTTCTTTACCAGTATACTCTATGATTGGCTCACGTAAGTGTAGCCTATGCGATCGTAACTTTGTCTGTCTGTGCGTTTGTGCGTGTGTTTGTGCGTGTGTATGTCTGTGGTAGAAACATTTCGTCATTTGAAGACGTCACATTATGGCGTAAGAGGGTTAGACGTCACGCGAAGGAATTACTGAAAGTCTCGGTCATTTTGGCTCATTATTTTGAGCGGGCTGAGACTAGTTGGAAGGCACTATGGCGGAAAAGAGAGTTATCTTTTCATGTCTTGGCGTCTCAAATCTTATTAGTCAGAAAGCGCATGCACGTAGTCTCGACCAGCGCGTGGTGTGCTTCTTTCTGAGTACTTTACGTCACAAATTGTACTTTACGTACTTGATGATGACGTAAGTTAATTGTATGTGTTCTATTTCGTTGACTGAGCACGGCCGGGACCAGTAAGTTGGTTTGTTTTTGGGGTTTAATGTCTCTTCAGCAGATGCTAGCTGCTATTCGAGACCGCCAGTAAGTTGGGATTTCGAGTTTCATTCGACATGTCAATGCATCGCAGTATGAAATAATACAGGTAGGAGGTTAGTCGATATCGACCAAAGTCGATAAGTGCATTCTTCACTATGGTATTGAGTCTGATTTCGTCGTCCATCTTGAATCAAAAAGCACTCTTCTTACAACAACAACAAAAACTTCGTTGCGAGCTACGGCGAAGCTTCGCATGTCAAAACTTGAGAAGCGATGTTGGGGTCAAAGTACCACGCCGTAGCTGCGGGTTTTTGGTATTAAGACTTTGCGAAGCTTCGTGCAGTCGACTACGGGCTCAATTAAGGACAGGCTTAAGTAGGCTAGATCTAGATCTAGTGTCTCGCTTTCTTGCACAGTGTCACCTATGCTTACTCTGTGTGTGTGTGTGTGTGTGTGTGTGTGTGTGTGTGTGTGTGCATTCTGCTTTCCACACGATTGGCGACCTAAGGCCTATTTAGGTGGCCATCCACATGTGGATGGCAACTTAACTGGTGGATTGTGTCCTATCACAGTGGATGGTTCCTTCACCCCAGATCTGGATTGCTACCTTATTTGTGGATTGTTACCCACAATGGAATGTAACCTAAAGAATATTGTGGATTGTTACTCGCATTTGTGGAAATGTTACTTGCACTTGTGGAAATGTTACTAATGTTTTAGTGGGTTTTTTTTCTATTGAGAACAGAAAGTGTAAAGTAAAAGCTCCTGCTGAATTTATTTTCAAAACTTTACCAGAAATTGAGTAGACCTATCAAGCCCCCAAACCAAACGTTCGATGTAAGGACCAATGACACTGACAGATCCTCTATTTTTTTTTTTATATAAAGACAAGGGACTGGGTGGCCGAGTGGTAACGCACTTGCGCGGAAGCGAGAGGTTGCGAGTTCGACTCTGGGTCAGGGCGTTAGCAATTTTCTCCTGTTCAAGTGTTAGTCTTTCGGATGAGACGAAAAACCGAGGTCCCTTCGTGTACACTACATTGGGGTGTGCACGTTAAAGATCCCACGATTGACAAAAGGGTCTTTCCTGGCAAAATTGTATAGGCATAGATAAAAATGTCCACCAAAATACCCGTGTGACTTGGAATAATAGGCCGTGAAAAGTAGGATATGCGCCGAAATGGCTGCGATCTGCTGGCCGATGTGAATGCGTGATGTATTGTGTAAAAAAATTCCATCTCACACGGCATAAATAAATCCATGCGCCTTGAATATGTGCGCGATATAAATTGCATAAAAAAATTGCATAAAAAAAATAAAAACATAAATCCCTGCGCTTAGAACTGTACCCACGGAATACGCGCGATATAAGCCTCATATTGATTGATTGATTGATTGAAAAATGAACAAAATAAATACGGAAACACCCCACAAGACTAAACTACAGAAACTCATAAGTAAAAATGCTTTGATCGTCAAACAGCGTGCTATGACATGTGTTTAAAAAAATAAGTTTCGTCTAGAGCTCGTACTGAGTCTTACTGTGGTATGGCATTCAGTGTCAGTGCCAGTAGGTGTGTGTCAGTGTCATTAGTCACTGTTTGTGTGTGTGTGTGTGTGCTTCGTTTGTTTATTTGTTTGTTTGTTTTTAATGGTTGTTATTGTGGTGTTTTTCGTTTTTGTTGTCAAAATTAATCAGTTCATTTCAATGTCATATGATATGTTTTGTAAACTGACAATGAACCGCTAAATATGATTTCAAAGCATCAAATTCATTATTTAAAAAAAAAAGTTTAAATATTTACCAATAAATTTGTTCAAGTGAAGAGTTCAAAGGTGCCTGCTGCCAAATTGTTCGCACAATTGCAGATTAACTGGAAATTATACGAGTGCATGGGAAGAAATATTTTCCAACATGATACCGGGCAGAACTGAAACCGTCACAGTCATCATTTTGCACAAGACAAGTCAGTCTCCGTCAAGCCCCAAGATATATCAAATCGGCAGACAAGGTTTAATGACCGAACAAATTGTAACTTCTAACCGACTTGGTCTTCGGGTCACAGCGGAGGACGACAATAGCTTAATGGTTTCATTTGTGCTGAATTACAGCTTTTTACTTTTTTACTTTAAAAAAACCCGTTTTTACAAATTTGTTTCTAAAATCATAATTAAATATTTTCCGGGCCATTCACGTCTATGTTTAACATTGCAACTGTCGGTAAAACCGTACTCTATGGATATTGTGTGCAGTTGGTATGAGGTCAAAGACTACAGACGAAAAAAACCCAGAAAAAACTGACATAAATATTGCTCAACTGTCGACGAGCAGTTTTACTGCCCGGTATTGTAATAGATAAGTGCATTGCGTAAACATGACATTTGAAGAAAAAAAAATCACCCTAACCCTAACCCTAACCCTAACCCTAACCCTAATCCATGACAACGGCTACCTAGAGACGTAAAATATTTTCACAGTAACAAAACCAAACGCACATCATCAAAAAAGATGATTGATATTTAATCTAAAATAGACTAGAATAAGAGTAAAAACAACATGGGTGGAAGTTGGTGGCCATTCAACGTGTTTTTGTAAAACATGAACTCGTGGTAGTAAAGTTGGTTGGATTTGGTTGCGTATGAAAACGACCAGTGGCATTACAGGAACAAATTGATTCCCATCACAAAAAAAGTCAATGGAGATCGCTTCATCATAGTTATCTCTAAACGTCCAAGGCATAATGGTTGGGTGAAAAAGAAACATAAAAAAGTTATTTCAGTATTTCTTAGGCAACCGTCCAGACTTACTACCACCGATTTTAGAGACAAAGAAAAATATCTTCAAAAATGCACTTTTTACGTGTTTTGGCAGAAATCTTTTTTGGGGATCTTAGAAAAGGTTCTAAAGAATGTTTTGACAAAGAAGCTTTCATCAATGTTTTACCGAAGAGTAGTTACAACAATTTTTCTAACGAATTTCATTCTTGCTTTTTTTAAGTGCAAGGCCAGAATACGACTGTATACCCGGAGAGAAGGTTTTTAATTACCACCAAAATTCCGTGGTAATGAAACCAAATCTTTAAATTGGCAATATTCCTGACTTCTGACAAACATTTTGCGACCCATTTGCCCATCTTTTCTTTTTGTTAATTGGCCAAATCGATTGATTAAAGTTTGAATTTTAGGTAACCAAATTTGGAATAGTAGTGCTGTCGAGTGAGTTCACTAAAAGTTGATGAGTCTGGGTTTTTGTCGCCCATATGACTGTAGAAAACAGAGCATTTCTCCAAAAAACTGTTTTGATTAATAATCTTAGGTGGGTGGTAATGCCCCTTTTCTTAGGTAGCAAAATCCAAGAAATAGGTATGTGTGTGTGTGTGTGTGTGTATGTGTGACGGAGTGATTGAGTTTGTGTTACTGTTTGTCGATTTCTTACGTGAGCCTTGAAGGCTTCGCCTCTTGTTTTCATTTCTATTCTATTGTACAAGGGGACACAAGACGGGAGGTGGGTGTCAATCCGATAGACACACGAGTGGCACCCGGACTGAGTAGACCGCCTTCAACACAAAGACACCCGCTAGCCAATACATCTGTGCTAAAAGGTGAGGAATTATTCTGCTTTTGTGAGTCCATGTGTGTGTGTGAGTGTGTTTGTGTGTGTGTGTGTGTGTGTGTGTGTGCTTGGTGTGTGTGTGTTTGTGTGTGTTTGTGTGTGTGTTTGTGTGTGTGTATGTGTGTGTGTGTATGTGTTTGTGTGTGTATGTTTGTGTGTGTGTATGTGTGTGTGTGTGTCGTTTGTGTGTGTGTGTGTGTGTGTGTGTGTGTGTGTGTGTGTGTGTGTGTGTGTGTGTGTTTGTGACTCTAGGCGTGAGACCGATACACGACTCTCAAAATGCACAATATCTCGTTCGGCAAGGCCTCGAGCGACGACTTTCTTATTCTTACGTTTTGTCTCAATATGCTTGGGTAAAATGATAACGATCCATTAGCGGGGGCGTCACCTGTGCATTAATTATTCATGGAAGATTAAGCTTGTACAGGTGAATGCCTTGGTACAGTCGATGCTGTCCTCCTTTGTAGAGATACATGCATTGTTTCACCTGTTGTGTTTGTTAGTTTGCTGGTTGAACGCGATCAATGCTAACTGCTTACACACTGTATTTGAAATAAAGACCACAAAGGCTTGCATAATCGTGCAGGAATAATGTTTTTCGGAACTAAACAGCATTTCCCACAACGGTACGATGTGCATCATTGATCAAAAAACAAGAAAGTTTAGCTATTCAATAATACACAAAACGAAACATTCAAAAGTACGTCGATCACGTTGCCTTAAATGTGGTTGAAAATAATTATGATAGGATAATAAAAAGAAATAAGCTGAAGGCAGTTAGGTGTTGCTTGCTTCTATATGTATTTCAAGAATATTATGTGAAGATGAACTGCATTGTTGAAAATGAAAATAACAACGAGTTTACTTTCTATCAAAAAGAGTGCATTTTAATGACACGAAAATGGTCTATATCACGCATTTATACATTCCTGTTGAAGAAGTTTAAAACAAGTTCATGTTCTGACGAGCGCAGTGGCTTAGTGAATAAGACATCGGAAGGTCGTGAATTCAAACCCCGGTCGCGGCCGCCTGGTGGGTAAAGGGTGAAGATGTTTCCGATCTACCATGTCAACTTATGTGCAGACCTGCTAGTGCCTTATCCCCCTTCGTGTACATGCAAGCACAAGACCTGAAGTACGCAAGCCAAAGATCCGGTAATCCGTGGCATAGTTCGGTGGGTTATAGAAACACGTAATTACCCAGCATGCTTTCCCCGAAAGCGCCGTATGGCTGCCTGAATGGCGGGTTAAAAAAGGTCATTCACGTACAAATCTACTCGTGCAAAAACACGAGTGAACGTGGGAGTTTCTGCCCATGAACGAAGAAGAAGAGGAAGAGCTCATGCAAAAAATATGTTTATGTAATTGGATTCAGCATATCACAAGTAAAACACAGAAAAACAAAAACATATAATTTCATTTCTTCGTTTTTAGGTGTGTGTTTTTACATTTAGTCAAGTTTTGACTAAATGTTTTAACGTAGAGGGGGCCGGGAATCGAGACGAGGGTCATGGTGTATGTGCGTGTGTGTGTCTGTGTGTGTGTGTGTGTAGAGCGATTCAGACTAAACTACTGGACCGATCTTTATGAAATTTGACATGAGAGTTCCTGGGTATGAAATCCCCGAACGTTTTTTTCATTTTTTTTGATAAATGTCTTTGATGACGTCATATCCGGCGTTTCGTGAAAGTTGAGGCGGCACTGTCACGCCCTCATTTTTCAACCAAATTGGTTGAAATTTTGGTCAAGTAATCTTCGACGAAGCCCGGACTTCGGTATTGCATTTCAGCTTGGTGGCTTAAACATTAATTAATGACTTTGGTCATTAAAAATCTGAAAATTGTAAAAAAAAAAAAAAACTTTATAAAACGATCCAAATTTACGTTTATCTTATTTTCCATCATTTGCTGATTTCAAAAACATATAAATATGTTATATTCGGATTAAAAACAAGCTCTGAAAATTAAATATATAAAAATTATTATCAAAATTAAATTGTCGAAATCAATTTAAAAACACTTTCATCTTATTCCTTGTCGGTTCCTGATTCCAAAAACATATAGATATGATATGTTTGGATTAAAAACACGCTCAGAAAGTTAAAACAAAGAGAGGTACAGAAAAGCGTGCTATCCTTCTTAGCGCAACTACTACCCCGCTCTTCTTGTCAATTTCACTGCCTTTGCCATGAGCGGTGGACTGACGATGCTACGAGTATACGGTCTTGCTGAAAAATGGCATTGCGTTCAGTTTCATTCTGTGAGTTCGACAGCTACTTGACTAAATGTTGTATTTAGATATGATATGTTTGGATTAAAAACACGCTCAGAAAGTTAAAACGAAGAGAGGTACAGTAAAGCGTGCTATGAAGCACAGCGCAACCGCTGCCGCGCCAAACAGGCTCGTCACTTTCACTGCCTTTTGCACTAGCGGCGGACTACGTTCAGTTTCATTCTGTGAGTTCCACAGCTCGACTAAATGTAGTAATTTCGCCTTACGCGACTTGTTTTACATTTAGTCAAGTTTTGACTAAATGTTTTAACATAGAGGGGGAATCGAGACGAGGGTCGTGGTGTATGTGTGTGTGTGTGTGTGTGTGTGTGTGTGTGTGTGTGTGTGTGTGTGTGTGTGTGTGTGTGTGTGTGTGTGTGTGTGTGTGTGTGTAGAGCGATTCAGAGTAAACTACTGGACCGATCTTTATGAAATTTGACATGAGATTTCCTGGGTATGATATCCCCGGCTTTTTTTTTCATTTTTTCGAGAAATGTCTTTGATGACGTCATATCCGGCTTTTGTAAAAGTTGAGGCGGCACTATCACACCCTCATTTTTCAATCAAATTGATTGAAATTTTGGCCAAGCAATCTTCGACGAAGGCCGGACTTCGGTATTGCATTTCAGCTTGGTGGCTTAAAAATTAATTAATGACTTTGGTCATTAAAAATCTGAAAAATGTAAAAAATAAAAAAAAATTATTAAACGATCCAAATTTACGTTCATCTTATTTTTCATCATTTTCTGATTCCATAGATATGTTATATTTGGATTAAAAACAAGCTCTGAAAATTAAAAAAATTAAAAATTATGATCAAACTTAAATTTTCGAAATCAATTTAAAGGCATATGTACTCGATGACTATACACGCTAATTGCTTTACCAACAGCTGGAGACATGCTAAATTAAGTTCCCTGCAAAATATTGTGGTCTAGGACCCCTTCAATGTTGAGATATGTTAATTTTCATTTTGATCTGGATCGTCCTATTTATAGATTTGGCAACACATGTAACGTTGATGCAAGGGAGCTAACACCGCGGCTTTGTTGACATCCTCACTTTTTCAGAGGCTAGAACAAGCTGTAATGCATGTATTATGGTCCGCGCATGGTGACATATCGTCATTATATGGTCTTATGGTGCGTTTGACATCGATTATGGGCAAACTACACTTTGTAAACACGGGAGCGCGTACATATGCCTTTAAAAACACTTTCATCTTCTTCCTTGTCGGTTCCTGATTCCAAAAACATATAGATATGATATGTTTGGATTAAAAACACGCTCAGAAACTTAAAACGAAGAGAGGTAGGCCTACAGTAAAGCGTGCTTTGAAGCACAGCGCTACCGCGCCAAACAGGCTCGTCACTTTCACTGCCTTTTGCACTAGCGGCGGTCTACGTTCAATTTCCTTCTGTGAGTTCCACAGCTTGACTAAATGTAGTAATTTCGCCTTGCGCGACTTGTTCAATAATCTTATGGTTAGATTTCGATACAAAATTATGTCAAATGATGAATGAACCATGGGGAAAAAAATTATAGAAAAAAAATGTACAAAAAGATTTTATTTTTGGGTAGCGTGACTCACGCTTCCAATATTTTGTTTTCTGTTTGCTGAGAACATGTGCTTTGCCTAAAAATACTGACCAATCAAATTCATGTCACTATGCTTATAGCCACGCCCAAACAAGTGCAGCAACAGTATGACACTGGAGCGCTGTCCACGCTTTTTTTAAACGCACGAAATGCACGCGATTTGAGAGGAGTTTTGCGCTTGGCATTTTCCAAATAAGGATATCCTACTATGAGTACTACGCTGGAATACTACAATGAATTTTCAAACGGCTACACTGGCTTCGTCTTTCCTGATCGAAAGGGGGTGTATTGTTGATATTTGTAGATAATAGACTCTGTATTGTAATGGACAAGTGGCGTTTTGGGCATAAAAATGTAGACAAGGACCTTTAAAATGTCTCAAAAAAATAAAGAAGTATCACCTTCGCAACACGGTTTCCGCTGGTGCACAGCTCTGGAGAATACGCCTTTTTTCCCCCCGTATCAGCAGACATGAATGCCAGCATGAAGGTCAAACTAAACAAGCAACCAAACAAAACCAGCCAACTTAAAACACCACAAAGTGCTACAGTGTAAGAATTTAACTATTGTTTTCCTCTCCACAGAAACAGCAGACGCGTACGACATTCCAGAAATCCCCAATATGAAGGTCAAGGTCATTATCTTGACCTACATGCGCAGTGGTTCCTCAATGACGGGTGACGTCTTCAATCACCACCCTGAGGTCTTCTACGTGTACGAGCCGCTGTGGTCGCTCCAGGTATACTTCGCTAACGACAATCAAGTTTTTCGGATGAGCAAAGGCCCTGTGTAAGTGAAACATACACGCACGCTTGCGCACACAAACACACACCTGCACACGCGCCCGCCAAAACGCACGCACACACACATACACATTCACCAGGCATGAAAATTCTCCGTATTTTCCGTATTTTCCGTATTTTTGAAAAAAATAAACCGTATTTTTTTTTTAATTTCCGTATTTTTCCTTTTTTTTTTTTTTTTTTTTTTTTTTTTTTTTCCTAGTCACAGTTATAGTAAAATAGTTTTGGGGCCATGTTTGAATCCAATTTTAAGGCTCAGATAGCCCCAGATTGCACCAAATTGCACCCTTGAAAAAAAAAATTTCCGGGGGAGCATGCCCCCGGACCCCCCTAGAAGTTTTGGCGCTTTGCGCCTGCGAAACTTGGCGCTACGCGCCTGCAAAACTTGGCGCTACGCGCCTTCGAATTTTTTTTCCAGTATTTTTTTTTTTTCAGTTTTCATGCCTGATTCACAGACACAAACAACGAAATGCAAACATAACCACACACATAACCACACACACACACACACACACACACACACAGGTACACACACACACACACTCACACAGATACACACACACACACACACACACACACACACACACACACACACACACACACACACTCACACACACACACACACACGCACACACACACACACACACACACACACACACACACACACACACACACACACCAGCAGGTTTAATTGGTTTTAATATCATCGTCCAACAAGTCCCGACACGATTTCTTGTCGTTCATTTATTAATTCATTTATTTTACATTATCTTATTTCTTTTACATTTTCAGGCAGACGCACCAAAACAAGTTTTATGATCCAGACTCGGTCACCACCGGCCACGTGAAGGCGTTCCTGGATTGTGATTTTGGATCCTTGGACCCTCGCACCCTGATCCAGTACCATCTCAAGAACAGTTTGACCACGTCGGCTTACCATCAGTGCATGACGCAGAACTCGGGCATTGTCGGAAGCATCCGATGTTTGCCGAAGATGGTGACACCCTGCCGGAAAGCGAACGTGACAGTAGTGAAAACCATTCGCTTCTCCATGGCACAGGCAGCTCGTCTTGTTCAGCTCGACCCGACAGTTAAAGTTAGTACACTTAAGGCGCTATTTTGGAAAGTCGTCTGACGTTTAATTTAAGGTATTCTTGGTGTGTGCTCATATAATTACAAACCCGAACCTGAACTGTTTAGCTCTCGGGGCGATGAGAGACATTTGTTGGTGCTATTATTTATCACTTTAAGGTCAGTTGACATTACGTAGGTCAGTTGCTAGGGCACTGAATGTTCGGTAAAAAAAAAAGAGAAGACTTTGCGAAGTCTTGGCTCAATTATAATGACAGTCTTTATAAGAATTAAGTTTTGATCCTATTTCCTTTTCTCTTCCACAGGTGGTGCATCTCATACGGGATCCCCGAGGCACGCTTCGCTCTCAGTCACGGGTGGGTGAATTCAAGCTCAAAGACATCGTTGCGGCGAGTAAAAAGTTATGCGACCGCGTCCTGAACGACCTGAAAGAAGGTGAGAAGCTCAAGACGCTTCACAAGGGGAGAGTTCTCACCGTACGCTACGAAGACATCGCAACGGAGCCTCTCAAATTCGCCCAGAAGCTTCTTCACTTCGCCGGCTTGAACATGGACAAGACACTCCGTCAGTACGTGTGGAATATCACCTCCGCCGGTCTGCCTGACAATTGCGTAATCTGCACGACAAGAAACGATTCGAAGAAAACCGCATTGAATTGGAGGACTAAGATGGGCTTTCAAACCACGAAAATCGTGGATAGTAGCTGCCAGGAAGTGTACAGGAGGATGGGTTACCTCCCTCTGGCCAAGCGGGAAGAGTTGCTGAACTTGACGATTCCTTCCTTTGTAGATGTGTCTAACGTTCCTGGTGTGTGGGTCTGAGACAGAATGTAGGAGTGGTGAATGGGGAAGAATGTCTTACACATTGTCTTGCAAAAACATCTTTCGAACAGCACACAGTCATATATGTGGGTAGGCACAAACAAAATCAGTTTCCTAGAAGTATATATACCTTTTTTGATATACATGTACTAACTACTTCCCAAAAGTGATCTAAGTTGATTACGTTTTCATAATTTCTACCTAAAATGAATGCAATATGCTCCACTATCAAAATTAAAATGAAACTAACCCAGGTCAGCTTAGTTTTCATCTGTTCCGTTCTGCTAGCCTCGCGCAGCCCTAGTTGAGGTCAGTCGCCAGCAGGTCGGCTCAGAAGGTCACCATAATAATAATAATAATACGAATATTTATAACGCGCACATATCTCACCAACAGGCGACTCAAGGCGCACATACACTCGTTCACACACACGGAGACTTAAAGTCACTAGCACACACACATACCATCAAACATTAAAATATGTACAGTTATTCAGGGTGGGATGGGGTGGGCAGTGTATAATGCATGGATTATTTGGAAAAAAGGAATGTCTTGAGTGCAGATTTGAATGATTCGAGGGACTGTTGTTGGCGGAGGGGGAGAGGTAGTGTGTTCCATTGGCTAGGTGCTTGGAAAGAAAATGAGCGTTGACCTGCTGTTTTGAGTTTGGTGTGGGGGATGTTGAGCTTGAGGGAGTCGGCAGATGATCTGAGTGTTCGTGAAGGGACATAGAGAGAAAGAGAGTCGGAGAGATAGACAGGGGCGAGACCATGGAGGCATTTGTAGGTGAGAGTGTTGATTTTGTAGGTGATACGGGCAGGAACGGGCAACCAGTGGAGCTGATTTAGGAGGGGGGTGATATGATCTCTCTTTTTCTTTCGCAGGACAAGACGGGCAGAGCTATTTTGAATGCGTTGGAGACGAGAGATAGAAGAAGAGGGAAGACCCGCCAAGAGAGAGTTACAATAGTCAAGACGTGAGAGAATGGTGGAAGTGACCAGTTTGGCGGTAGCATCTGTGGTGAGGTATTTGCGGATAGTGGCGATGCGGCGGAGTTGGAAGTAGCAGGTGCGAGAGACAGAAGAGATGTGTTGTTTCATGGAAAGGGTGTTGTCTAGAGTGACTCCGAGGTTTTTGACAGCAGAAGACAGAGGGACAGAAGAGTCAGAGAGTTGAAGAGAGTCGGAGGTGGCTTTGGAGAGTTTGGATGTAGTGCCTATTAGGATAGCTTCAGTTTTGTTGCTATTGAGCTGAAGTTTGTTTTCTGTCATCCAATTCTGCACGTCAGTGATAGTGTCAGAGATAGAGGAAAGAAGAGATTCAGACTGGTCAGGGGAAGAGCTGTTGTGAAGTTGAGAGTCGTCGGCAAAAGAGTGGTGGAGAACGTTGTGTCGGTCAAGGATGTGGTCAAGAGGTTGAGTGTAGAGAGTAAATAGTACAGGCCCAAGGACTGAGCCCTGAGGGACTCCGCACTCAAGCCTGATGGGGTCAGAGTTCAGTTTGTCAATCGAAACAGTCTGGTAGCGGTCGGTAAGATAAGAAGAGAACCAAGAAAGAGCTGTGCTATGGATACCAAAGGTGTGCTGAAGGCGTTGAAGGAGGATGTTGTGGTCGACTGTGTCAAAGGCCGCTGATAGATCAAGTAGAGCAACGGCAGAGATTTCAGCTTGGTCAGTGGCAAGGAGGAGATCATTAGTGATTTTGAGAAGGGCAGTTTCGGTGGAGTGGTGAGGACGATAGGCAGATTGAAGCGGAGAGAGAAGATTGTTGCAAAGAAGGTGAGAGTTGAGTTGTTTCAGGACGACTCTTTCAAGGAGTTTGGAAATGAAGGAAAGGTTTGAGACAGGGCGGTAGTTGCTGAGGGTGTTTGGGTCAAGCGATGGTTTCTTCAGTAGAGGTTTGACAATAGCAGTCTTAAAGGAGTTGGGGACAGTGCCTGTTTGCAGAGAAGTGTTGATGATTTTGAGAATAGAAGGGAGGAGTTCAGGAAGACAGTCAGAGTAGAGTTGTGTGGGAAGAGGGTCAAGGTCACAGGTTTTCAAGGTCATTTCTTTGAGGACTTTCTCCAGGTCAGTGAGAGTGAGAGGCTGAAAGTGTGTGAAGGGAGTGCCTGTAAATGCAGGAGGAGTTTCAGAGTTTTGGTGTGGGATTTTGTCTAGTTTGTCACGGATGGTTTGGATCTTGTTATGGAAGTAATCAGAGAAAGCTTGAGACAGTTTGGAGGGGTCGATGTTGTTGGGCAAGGGAGAAGCAGAAGAGCAGCCAAGAAGGTCATTCATTGTGGAGAAGAGTGTTTTGGCAGAGGTTGTTTCACAGATTTTGGTGCTGTAGTGCGATTGTTTGGCGTCTGCGATGAGTGTCTGAACATGTTCCTTTTGCTTGTTGTAAATCTCTCTGTCAACTACCAGCTTTGAGGTTCGCGACTTCCTCTCTGCTCGGCGACGCAACTGTTTTGCATACTTAACTTCAGCTGTGATCCAGGGTGCAGAAGGCCTATCTATGATGAGTTTGGTTTTTGCGGGCGCATGTTCATCGAGAAGTGTGCTGAGAGTGGAGTCGTAATGACGTACAGGGTCTGAGGATACCGGAGGATCAAGCAGTCGGCGGGCTGCTTCTGCGCGAAATGTGTCAGTGTTAACTTCTTTGAGGTTACGGCGGACTACGCGCTTTTTCTGTTTGGATGGTTTGGCCATTTTAAGAGAGAACAAAACTGCAGAGTGATCGGATCTGAGGTAGTCATTCAGCAGGATGTCGTACACCAGGTCAGTGGACTCATGGGTGACAATCCAGTCAATGATGTGTGTTTTGCGTGTGGGAGCGTCTACATGCTGTTTGAGGTCGTGACAGTCAAGAAGGTCCATCGTCTGTCTTGTGTCGGTGTTCTGTGGCTGGTCGAATTGTATGTTGAAGTCGCCGATGAGGACGATGTTTGAGGTGTGAGTGTTGTGATGTTCAAGCATTTCTTCAGCTTCTGTGAGAAACATGGGGAATGTGAACTTGTTCTTTGCATTGGGGGGAGGGCGGTATATACAGATCACACAAGTGCTAGTGCCAGAGCAGGTAATCACCATCTCTACAACTTCAAAGGTAGTGTGTTCATAAGGAACGGATGTTCTGAAAGTAACAAAAGGTTCCAACGACTTCCTGAAAACAACAGCAATCCCACCACCTCTAGAGGATCGGGGGCATGACTTTAAACAATAGCCAGGTGGAGTCAAGAGTTGGCATGTGGCTTCATGGCCAGTATCACTTAGCCAAGTTTCTGTCAGAAACATCACATCTAGGTTTTGTTCCAGAATAAAGTCACAGATTGCTTCTGGTTTGCCTGATTTCACAGCGGACTGCGAGTTCAGATGACACAGGCGAAGGTTCTTTGAGCGGGTCACATTACTAGTACACGAGTCATTCAGTGAGCGTTCCTGACACGCAACAATTTGGGGTAGAGATGCACTATAAGCATCGTACAGTCCAGAGTGGAGAGGGGACGTAGCTGTCGGAGGATGGTCAGTGTCAGAGTCATTGCCGTTAGATGACGGCGACAAAGCGTCAAAAGGCAGCGCCGGAGCGACGTCGGAAGGCAGCGCCAGAGCGACGTCAGAAGGCAGGTAGACTGTCCATGCATGGTTAAGAAATACACAGCGAAATAATGCAAGATCGTGACCTGCATTCTCTCAAATCTCAGTCAGAGGCCAAAAAAAGGAGGCAGGTGTTGTAGTTAATTAACATGATATTATGAAGACTGTGACAGTCTACCTGTCCATTTCTGTATGTCTGTGACAGTCTACCTGTCCATTTCTATATGTCTGTGACAGTCTACCTGTCCATTTCTATATGTCTGTGACAGTCTACCTGTCCATTTCTGTATGTCTGTGACAGTCTACCTGTCCATTTCTATATGTCTGTGACAGTCTACCTGTCCATTTCTGTATGTCTGTGACAGTCTACCTGTCCATTTCTGTATGTCTGTGACAGTCTACCTGTCCATTTCTGTATGTCTGTGACAGTCTACCTGTCCATTTCTGTATGTCTGTGACAGTCTACCTGTCCATTTCTATATGTCTGTGACAGTCTACCTGTCCATTTCTATATGTCTGTGACAGTCTACCTGTCCATTTCTATATGTCTGTGACAGTCTACCTGTCCATTTCTGTATGTCTGTGACAGTCTACCTGTCTTCTTCTTCTTCTTCTTGGCGTTCGCAGAGGTTACACAATCAGTCCAGCACTGGTGATAAATGTTGTCGTTTTCTCCAACTCCTGTCGACTGCCGTATAGTTTGGTCTGCAAGGGAGTTGGTGACGGCCACACTTCTTTTCGTTCCTCATCTAGTAAGGGACATCGCTGTAAGATGTGTTCCGCTGTTTGGTCCTCTTGACCGCAGGCACAGGTTGGTGATGGCGCCAGCTTGAACTTTCGGTTCATGTGAGCATTGAGCCTGTTGTGGCCAGTACGCAGCCTGATGAGGTTGACTTGCTGCTCTCTGGACATTGTGTGGTAGTCATCTCTGTTTGTCCTTGGCCTCATCAATGCCTTGATGATTGTCTTCTGCTCACTAAAGCTGACACTGTTTTCAGGTTGGTCTTCCACGGCTCCTTCTTTTGCCAGCTCATCTGCCCTTTCATTTCCTGGTATCCCACAGTGTGCTGGTATCCACTGGAGGACAACTCTTCTGGTTTGTCTGACCATCTGTAATGCTTTGGCCAGCTGTGGGAGTTTGTCGTTCTCTAGGGCCTGAAGGACTGAAAGGGCGTCCGAGAGGAAGACAACTTGGTAGCAAGGGTCTGCGGAGTCCTGAACGAAGGAGGCGGCCTGCATGAGAGCTTCTGCTTCTGCTTTATAGTTTGTGCAGTGTTTGCCAGTGGCAACGCTGGATGTAGCTGTATGTCCCCCAGGGAACTGGATGAGAATGCCTGCACCTCCATTGAGCACGGCGTTAGTTGCTGATCCATCGGTGTATACATGGATCCACGCCTCTTTTGGGTACTGTTCGTCGATCAGGGCTAAGGTGAGTGCCTGTCGAGCTGTGTCATTCTGATCTTCTCCTGAGGTAACATGTGGAACACTGGTGCAGATCTGGATGCCTGGTTTCTCTGTTGCCTTGGGGGTTTCCTCTTCTTCTTGAGTCAGAGGTAGAGTGTTCTGTGGAAGGACTTCCCTGTACTGTCGAGAAAGTCTCTTGCTCTCGTGTACAAAACTGCTCCGTTTAAGCCGGTTCTTGGTGAGGTTGCTCAGTCTGTGCTTCATGGGGTGGTCGGGTAGGCACTTGAGCTTCTCGGCCTGTACCATAGTCTTGGCTTCTCTTCTCTGACAGAGGGGTTGGATGGTGGTAAGCTTCTCCATTTCCTTGATGGGCGTGGATTTCATTGCACCGGTGATGAGTCGGAGGGCCTGGTTTT
>NW_027128048.1:0-3000 GCF_037325665.1 Littorina saxatilis
ATACACGTAAAAGCCGTGGGAGTTTCAGCCCATGAACGAACAAACAAAATCACAGTAAAATGAAGCAGGTTATAAAAAGTCCATGTCTTTTCGCACTTGTTACTTTAAATCTTGTTTAAAAAAATCTTGATCTCCTTCAGATAGTAAACAAAATCTTGTCCCGATCTATATCAATTAGGAAAGTGTGTACACAAAAGCATGGTACTATAACACTTGATTAGAGAAAGGACTTGATTCATATAGTTTAAAGTTAATTTTTAAAGGTATTTATGTAAATATGTTTCAAGACAAAATCGTTTTAGCAACGCAGCATTCGCGTCTTTTTTTGCACTCTCTCTCTCTCTCTCTCTCTCTCTCTCTCTCTCTCTCTCTCTCTCTTTCTCTTCTCTCTCTCTCTGTCTCTCTGTCTGTCTCTCTGTCTCTCTCTCTCTCTCCTCTCTCCTCTCTCCTCTCTCTCTCTCTCTCTCTCCCTCTCTCTCTCTCTTTCTCTCTCTCTCTCTCTTTTTCTCTGTCTCTGTCTCTGTCTCTGTCTCTCTCTCTGTCTCTCTCTCTCTCTCTCTCTCTCTCTCTCTTTCTCTCTCTCCCCTTATTAACCTATACTACTTTTCTTCATCATTTCACAACCCAAAGCAATTTTCCCGGGGGGGAGGTGAAAATTCATATAGTTATCTAAAAACGTCGTAACGAGGATCGATTTTGTACTCTCCCCAAGCATCATGCAGTAGTCTCGTCTGAGCTGAATTCATCTTGAGCAAGGAAGCAAGCAATGTCTCTTCATAAAGCAGGAGCAGCCTCCCTCTCTCTCCTTCAGGGCATCACTGTCGCCTGCACGTGCGATACTGTCAACAATAGCACCGCTTTCTCTACTTTCTGGGGCATCAGTCTCTCTCAGGTCACAAAGTGGGCGGCGAAAAAGGAAAATGAGACAGGAGGCTAGGAGAAGGAGTAGAATAGGGGGGGGGGGGGGGGGGGAGAGAGATGAGAGAGGAGGAAGAGGGGGGAGGGTAGAAGTGAAGAGGAATCTAAATCGGAAACTGAACTTTAATACCAAAGGATAGAGGTTTTAGGCAAAGCCTAATCTTACAACCTGTCCCTTATACAAACACTTAATACAGACGCAAATAATTTAAATAGTAAGAAGGAACAAGTCGCGTAAGGCGAAAATACAACATTTAGTCAAGCTCAGTCGAACTCACAGAATGAAGCTGAACGCACTGCATTTTCGTGGCAACTGCACTGAAATTGACAATCCAGAAAAGCGCGGTAGCAGTAGCGCTGAGGAGGATAGCACGCTTTTCTAACTCTATTCTTTTTAACTTTCTGAACGTGTTTTTAATCCAAACATATCATATCTATATGTTTTTGGAATCAGGAACGGACAAGGAATAAAATGAACGTGTTTTTAAATCGATTTCGGAAATTTAATTTTAATCATAATTTTTATATTTTTAATTTTCAGAGCTTGTTTTTAATCCAAATATAACATATTTATATGTTTTTGGAATCAGGAAATGATGAAGAATAAGATGAACGTAAATTTGGATCGTTTTATACAAACAAAATTTGTTTTACAATTTTCCGATTTTTAATGACCAAAGTCATTAATTAATTTTTAAGCCGCCAAGCTGAAATGCAATACCGAAGTCCGGCCTTCGTCGAAGATTGCTTGGCCAAAATTTCAATCAATTTGATTGAAAAATGAGGGTGTGACAGTGCCGCTTCAACTTTTACAAAAAGCCGGATATGACGTCATCAAAGACATTTATCGAAAAAAAGAAAAAAACGTCCGGGGATATCATTCCCAGGAACTCTCATGTCAAATTTCATAAAGATCGGTCCAGTAGTTTAGTCTGAATCGCTCTACACACACACACACACACGCACAGACAAGACAGACAGAACAGACAGACAGACAGACAGACAGACAGACAGACAGACAGACAGACAGACAGACAGACACACACACACACACACACACACACACACACATACACCACGACCCTAGTCTCGATTCCCCCTCTATGTTAAAACATTTAGTCAAAACTTGACTTAATGTAAAAAGGTTATATATTCTTACAGGCGCACAAAATATAGATAGAAAGAAGGAAAAAGTTATACACACTCGAAAATAGGAAAACAATATAGTGTGGAAATTGCAGCACAGTTGCAAGAACGAGAGGGCGCAAAGGAGGAGAGGAGAGGGAAGGGGAGAGAACAAGACACGAGACAAAAGAGAAAGGCAAGGGAAGAAGAGGTTGGAGAGATTAGGTTGTTGGAGGAGAAGGGGGGGGGGGGGGGGGGGGGGGTCGAGGAAAGAGAGTAAGTAGGAGCAGAAAAGGAAGGGCAGATACAGAGGAGTGAGAATAGGGTAGAGGAGAGGGATGGGGAATGGGATACAGCAGGAGAAAGAGGGTGAGAGGGAAGGAGAAGGAGAAGGAAAAACGAAGATGGAAAAAGTCGGAGTAGACAAGGAAAGGACAAGAGAAGGGGATCGGAAGGGGGAGGGGGGGAGGCGGGGGGGGGGGGGGGGGGGGGGGCAAATGAAGGAGAAAGAGAGTGAGAGAGGCATGAGGAAAAATTAGGGGTGGGTGGGCGAACGACTGGAGGGGGGGGGGGGGGGGGGGCAAGGGAGAGAGTACGATCCATGACTCTACGAGTAATCTTAGGCTGAACAAACAATTCCCAAGACATGAAATCCGACCCGCCTGATCTTCGATCGAGGGTAAGAAAAGCAGTGATGACAGGATGTCGTCGCGACACAGATTTCCTTGACGCTGCTCTATTTAACCGAGTGGAAAAATGTCGAGTCAGGAAATATCGATCTCCGAGCGCGCGAGCTAGCAAGACAGACGTATCAAAAGTCAAATATACTGGCAAGACGAAACCAGTAGAATTATATAAAGACAAACGCTTTATTTCGCGTTATAATAATTCTTGTTTGATTAAGTGAGGATTGAGCTCGTTTGTGTCATATCCTGCACAAGAGTTCGAGTGAGAGAG
>NW_027128049.1:0-39491 GCF_037325665.1 Littorina saxatilis
ACATGAGTACATCACGCGGCACGCGGATGTCTGTTATCGAGACGACATGGGTGCACGTATCATGTCGCCCTGTCATTGCTATCAGACCTCAGTCTATGACGGCTTACTAGTCCAAAACCATCATCATTGTCATTATCAAGGGACAAATAGTAATTTTTCCCTTAATAATTACCATTTTCACGTGTTAATTACTAATTTTCCCGGAAAATAACTAACTTTCACCTGTTAATTACTAATTTTTAGTTTTGGCTCACTTCCTGACGGATTGCTAGTGCCAAAACTAAAAGTTAGTAATTTTCCCGTGAAAAATACTAATTATCCCGTGAAAATGAGTAACTAACGAGTGAAAACAGTAACTGACAGCGTTAATTAGTGCAACAGATTCAAGTCAAAAATGCCAGCCCACATCAAAATAGGCCAAAGTAATCGAATATCTGGCCTTATCCCATGTAAAAGACTAGCCTTATATGAGAGTCGAATCGGTTACAGGTGAAAGATTGAGCCTTTAAGAATATCTTCCTTCCTGTGTCAACCATCTTGTATATCGCATTCAGGAAAGGAGCATCTTTCCCCCCGGGATTCAACCCCAACATCCGCAGCCTGTCTTTATTGACATGATTCGTTATTCGTAACTATATAGACCAGTATATTAGATCAGCAAAATGCTGCGTTCTGTAATGAGTGGGAATGCCTTTCTTGACATGATTCGTTATTCGTAACTATATAGACCAGGGATACTAGATCACAAAATGCTGCCTTCTGTAATGAGTGGAATGCCTTTCTTGACATGATTCGTTATTCGTAACTATATAGACCAGGGATATTAGATCAGCAAAATGCTGCGTTCTGTAATGAGTGGAATGCCTTTCTTGACATGATTCGTAACACATAGCTATATAAACCAGGGATATTAATTCAGAAAAATACTGCGTTCTGCATCGGAAGTAGCAAGACTCGATTGTTGGTGAGTGTCAAAGTGCAATGATGCTGTTTATCCCAGGATAAAAACATGGTAGATGAAAAGGGATGTACCAGATGATTTTCACGGGGAAGAGAGTATCTTTAATCAGTGCCACACGATGTCTGCACCCAGATCCTGGGAGAATGTGCACGAGAGTATTACCAACTCAGTGGGTGCCAGCTGCGTGCTCGGATTGGTTGAAATCACGTCTGCAAACCCCAATTCAACCAATCAGACACGGGGGCTGACTCGTGCACACCAATGTTTCTCGAAGTAATGTACATCCGGGTACCGATCGACTCATACTGAGTTGTCAGGGTGAAGGTCCATGGCTGTCAAAACAGTGTCGGGGCCATGAAGACAATAAGCACTCTACTATATCACAAGTGTCGGGGCCATGCAGCACTCTACTATATCACAAGTGTCGGGGCCATGCAGCACTCTACTATATCACGCGTGTCGGGGCCATGCAGCACTGTACAATATCAGAAGTGTCAAGCAAACATGACTGTTTCGAACAGTTCGCAGAGTAGACACAGGTCCTATAAATCTAAATTCAAAAGCCATTAATGTCTTTGGGAATGTGTTTTGTTCCTCCTTGTCCTCTTCCTCCCCCCCTCCCTTTTTTCTCCCTCCTCCTCCTCCCCTCCCCCCTGTCTTGGTTCTAGTCGAGTGATATGTCGGGCAACTAACTTTCTATCCGAAGGTCCGCGTTGCTTTGTGACACAGGCACACTACCCATTTGCATCTTAAAATAATATTTTACTATCCGCATTGTGTGTGGTGTTTTTTCCCTCGTATAGTTACATTGGGTCAAGTTTTGACTAAATGTTATAACATTGACTAGGATTTGGGACGATGGTTGTTGGGCGTGTGTGTGTGTGTTGTGTGTGTGTGTGTGTGTGTGCGTGTGTATGTGTGTGTGTGTGTGTATGTATGTGTGTGTGTGGTGTGTGGGTGGGTGTGTTTGTGTGGGTGTGGTGTGTGTGTGTGTGTTTGTGTATGTGCGTGCGTGTGTGTGTGTGTGTGTGTGTGTGTGTGTGTGTGGTGTGTGTGTGTGTGTGGGTGTGGGTGTGTGTGTGTGTGTGTAAAAAGAAGGAGAAAAACAAGAAGAGGGAATCTTCTTTTTTCTCTGGCGGTACTGACAATATCGTTATTGATACAATCCCAGTGCACAAAGGGATTTATAGAGCAAATCTCGAAAATAATTATTGAACTCAGCGCTATGCGCTTCGTTCAATAATGAATTTTCTCGATTTGCTCTATAAATCCCTTAGTGCACTGGGATGTCTCAATAACTTAAATAATAATAATAATAAATAATAATAATAATAATAATAATAATAATAATAATAATAATAATAATAATAATTGTCAGTAAGTACTGGTGTCACATGACTGATGTGAACCAGTTGATTGGCTAATAGCGATGTGCTAAAACTGTTAGCGCACTCTTGGAGTGCGCTACAGTGCGCTAACATTTCCACAGAGCGTATTCTTCCGCCCTTTGCCAATACCAAATGACCATAAATTCCCTGCTTCTCAATTAAAGCAGAGTGGGTTTTTTTCTGACAGATTGCATGTGCCTGTGCCACAGTGCCACTGATCTAACAATAGAAGCCGCTGTGTTTCATCTAATTTCGCCGATTTGCATAGATTCTTCTCATATGCCGTGTTAGTGGCATGCAGCTTATCATCCACGCATCTCCTGAGATCTTGGGCACCTTCATCTTCTTTTAGTCGCAAACAGCACGGCCAGAGAGCCTTCTCCCACTCTGCTGCCGTTGCGTGGAACTCTCTTCCTTACTCTATCCGACACTGCCAAACACTTTGTTCCTTCAAATCAAACCTTAAAACACACTTCGTCACACAGTATTTTGATTAATTTTATTTCATGGTGCATTTTTGATCAGGTGTTTGAATATTTGAATGCTTTGCCTGTGTTAGTATGCTTGCAGCTTGTATTGATGTAGTGTTTCGTTGTTCACTTGTGTGCTGAATGCTGCGGTGTATATGTATGTTTCATTTTTTTTTTTCATTGTAAAGCGCTTAGAGAATGTAAAGCGCTCTTTAAATCTCCCATATTATTATTATTATTATTATAATCGAAAACGTGTTGGGGTTCAGAACGTTCTTACCATATATAAGACTTATTACCAGCCTGCCTCATGCGTGCAGACTCAGTGCAGACTGCAGTGGTTCGATTGCCCTAGCCTAGCAGACGACATAAACCCCGCTCAGCAAATTAACATGTTGGGCAAATGTGAACGAAAAAACGATGGGGATATAATACGTGTTGGGTTCAGAGCATTCTTACCGTTCATATTTAGTATCAGACTCCCCGATGAGTGAAGATACAACACGAGAAATATGCCCCATTTATTTTGAAAATGTGCTAACCGTCGAGTCCTTCGAGTCAATTCTCCGAGTTCAAATGAGGTCTCTCTTAAAGATCATCACTGTTCAGCTTAACGCTACACTGGAATTTACCAACAGAAATTAAAATGCGTGTGACGAAAGCACGACACACTTGAGACACCCCAGACACAAAAGTAGATCTTACTGTACACGACCTGACCACACAGTTATGCCTATTCAAATGCGCGTAGCAAAATGTGCGTTTGGAATCTTCTTTTTTCTATGGCGGTACTGACAATATCGTTATTGAAACAATCCCAATGCACTAAGGGATTTATAGAGCAAATCTCGAAAATAATTATTGAACTCAGCGCTATGCGCTTCGTTCAATAATGAATTTTCTCGATTTGCTCTATAAATCCCTTAGTGCACTGGGATGTCTCAATAACTTAAATAATAGCTTGATATTTTTAAGTGCCTAACCTATGGCTCTAGGTCCTTTACAAAAGAACATATACAGAATAGAACAATTAAATGTTTTCGCATGTACGTGCGCCCGCGCATGCATGTGTATAATGGTTAATACTTGGATGCTTTTTTTTTCTTTTTTCTCTCTACTTACTTTTTTGAAACACGCCGTTACTATGTTCAGCCATCGAAGTTCGAGTTTGTCACACGCACGGAGGAAAACGGTACGCGCGTTGTGAGGTCACAATCTACGTCAGTTGCTGTGTTCTGCCGTTGTTTTTGGAGAACTTAAATTTGTTTGAATGAACTTACTTTATCAGAACTAAGAAGCTAAACATCCTGGAAACTCAACATTTACAGACAGAATGCGGGCAAATGAGCTCTTTATAATGGCATCAAAATCTCATTTTTGACAAAAATTGACTACTACTGTGTTTTGTCAGAGGTGGGCAGATTAGGTCTGCTGTTATTTGTCATGTCAGAAAAAGTTCTTAAGTTGACGGTAGGTTTTTGCTGATTCATCGAAAACATTTACTTTGTTGAAATCTTCAAAACACTGCTAGATACGCCACATAATCAATTTCACGTACATATATCTTATCAGACATGGGTGGTAAGAGGATTTCAACGCGAAAGTAGTTGTTAAGAAGTTGACTCATTGAGCGAAAATGTCGGCGTAGGCATTTTCCAAGAATGTTTGTGTGCGTTTAAACAAGGCCTCTGATGTCATATGTTTCAAAAACGGGAAAAACAGTGTTCAATCGATACATTATTAAAGAGAGAGAGAGAGAGAGAGAGAGAGAGAGAGAGAGAGAGAGAGAGAGAGAGAGAGAGAGAGAGAGAGAGGGAGAGAGAGAGAGAGAGAGAGGGGGGATAGAGAGAGAGAACGAACGAACGATCTTTACTACTCAAGGAGGGATATTTTAGGTTGACGCCTAGTCTTACAATCTGTCCCTGCTAAACTAAGACATAAAGATAAAGACAATAAAAGGACAATTGTCAATCGCAATCATACAGTATTACTAACTACAACATTACCTATACGACTACATAATGCATAATAGAACATTGAAATGTACATGTATGTCAAGATAATACAAAGGAAAAGAAAAGTCGACTGGCACACACACGCGCGCCGCATGCCTGCAATCACGTTCGCACTCAATACAACACACACACTCACACAAACACACACACACACATACATACACACACACGCACACACACACACACACACACACACACACACACACACACATACATACATACATACATACACACACACACACACATACACATATGCGCACACACATACACACACACACACACACACACACACACACACACACACACACCACACACACACACGCACACGGACACACACACACAACAACTTCATCATCATCATCATCATCATCATCATCGTCGACATCATTATCATCATCAACAAAATATATAGAGGTTAGTGATAGCAATGCATTCTTGCTAGAAACAGCTTCAGAATGTAACTGTTCGTGACAACAGATATTTGCGAAGCTGCGCTTTGAAGTGTTTAATCGTGCTTGACCCCTTTATCTCACATGGTAGCGAATTCCAAATTGTTGAGCCCGAAAACGCTAAACTGGTTTTATATAAATCAATACGGGGTAGCGGGGAAATTAATTTGTTTGAGCCATATCTGTCTGTTGCTTTCTGAAATAATGATCGCATGTACTGTGGGGTCTCGTTTATTTGTACCTTAAACATTAAAAGAGCCTTATTAAATAATAACTGATCTTTAAGTGATAGAAAATTAAGGCTGCTAAGCTTTTGATCTGTTGATGTTTGTGGACCCGGCATGATAAGTTTAGCTGCGCGACGGTGAAGAGAATTGACTTTTTTTAAGTGAACATCGCTACAACCATCCCAAAGTGTAGATGCATAATTCAGGTGAGGTAAAATATGACCAAAATAAAACAACTTGAGTGCTGAGGTATCAGCGTAATGCTTTAATTTGGAGAGAAGGAACAAGTTTTTAGATAAGGTTTTGGTAACACGGTTGAGGTGGGACTGCCACTTTAATTCAGCGTCTATGGTGACCCCGAGAACACGATGGCTGGTTACTTGCTCAATGGGTGACTCATTTAAACTGAGATGAAGATTCAGAGGAGCGAGTTGGTGTTTCTGTCGTGTTGTGATCACCATGCATTTAGTTTTGCCTGGGTGTATAATCATTGAGTTTTGTTTACACACCAATCAAATATGTTGTTCAAACTCGTTTGAAGAGAGGTTTCAATAGATTGTAAACTTTTACCGGACGTGTAAAGAGACGAGTCGTCTGCGAAAAGGTCATTAATAACCGTCTTGTCTGATATATAGAGTGGTAGATCGTTAATGTAAATGCAAAATAAAAGTGGGCTCAAAACTGATCCTTGTGGGACGCCGTGCATGAGCCGTCCTATCGAAGAACGGTTACCACTAAGGGAGACAAACTGCGTTCTGTTCGCTAAATAAGAACGAAAAAAAGGTAAGTAGGATGCGTCGCCTAAATAACAAGATAATTTCTTAACAGAATTGTGTGATCAACAATATCAACGCTTTCTTAAAATCGAGGAAGACGGCGCCGACTGTTTCCGAATGGTTAATGGCAGAGAGCCATGTATCGCATAGTTTAACGAGAGCTGTGTGACACGAATGTTTAGGGCGAAATCCTGATTGAGATGGAGCGAAAGACCACGGCTTTCCATGTGCAGAAGCAAGCACTTTTGTACATGTTTTTCTAATGGTTTTGATAGAACAGACAATAGCGAAATTGGCCTAAAGTTGTTTATGTTGGTTAAGTCTTTTGTTTTGGGAAGTGGAATTACTTTTGCTGTTTTAAAACATTTCTGAAAACACATTTCGGTCAATACATAAGTTGTACGCATACGTAATTGGCTCAACAAGAAAGGGTAACGCTAACTTGAGTAAGGAAGCGGGTATGTTATCGGGTCCCATTGACTTTTCATTACTCAAGTCAGTTATTAGTCGCCCGACTTCGTGGACTGCAATGAATGGGATGTTAAAAGGTTCAACTTCTTTCATATTAGCCTGGCAAAATAATTGAAGAAATTGTGGGCATTCATACTCGCTTTTGTCATTTTCCCTATAGGTAGACTCCAAAAGCTTACTAGGAAGAGATAAGAAATAATCATTAAAGGCACTGGGTGAAATACCAACCGAATTTGAATTTTGTCGGGTTTTAGATTTTGCAGAGAGAGAGAGAGAGAGAGAGAGAGAAACTGAAACTGAAACTGAACGTTATTACCAAAGGATAGAGGTTTTAGGCAAAACCTAATCTTACAACCTGTCCCTTATACAAAAACTTAATACAGACGCACAGAATATAGATAGTAAAATTGACAAGGTTATTGTTTCTTACAGACGTACATAATGTAAATAGTAATAAGAAAAAGGGTTATGGTTTTGTATACACACTCAAAAATGGGAAAAACAATATAGTGTGGAAATTGCAGCATAGTTGCAATAATGCATTGCATATAAACATCCAAAACAACTAATAACAAAAGGGAGAGAAAAAATGTAGGGAGGAATTGTCCCAATCATTTGCATGTATATCATTATCAATACATACACATAAAGAACAAATCAAAATACAAACATAACTTGACTAAATGTAAAAAGCACTAAAATATCAGACATGAAAAGTGTTCTATTTACCCATTAAGCGGGAATGAAACTGGCGCCTAAACGTTTTCACAGAGGAGGCATTTTGGAGGGGTAGGGGTATGGAATTCCATAGAGACGCTCCTGAGAAGGCTAAACTTGATTTATACAAGTCTAGACGAGGGATGGGGGAATCAGGTTCTGGGATCCATATCTTTTTGTGGCATGTCTGAAATGTAATTTTAAATATCCAGGAACATTATTGTTAATTACTTTGTACATAAAGACAGCTTTGTTTAGCGTCAACTGATCTTTCAAGGGAAGGAAATTAAGGAGCTTTAATTTATCATCTGTTGGCTTATTTGACTCATGCAGAATTAGTTTTGCAGCACGGCGATGAAGAGAATTGAGTCGTTTGAGATGAACATCACTGCAGTTATCCCAAAGTGTTGAAGCAAAGTTGATATGGGGCATTATGTGGGCGTAATAAAACAACTTGAGTGCTTCCACATCGGCATAATGTCTTAATTTAGACAATAAGTACAAATTTGTAGATACTAATTTGCAAATTTTACTCAAGTGAGTTTGCCATTTCAATTCTTGATCAACGGTAACCCCTAATAATTTATGCTCTTTAACTTGTTGCACTTGAGTTGAATCAATTGACAGTTGAAGCTGTAAGGGTTTTAATTGGTGTTTTTGTCTAGTTGTAATCACCATACTTTTCGTCTTAACAGGCTGAATAACCATTGCATTAGTGGGGCACCATTCTGTCATCTCATCTATACTTGTTTGACGAGATTGGTTGACAAAGTGCTGCAGAAAATAAACACAATATTATATCGTTTTTGTGGAGGAAAAAAGACTGTAATAAAAAAGCATTTGAAAAAGTAAAAAGAGTTGTTTTAAATAGCAGTACCGAAAAGGGTGGTATAAATATGATAGACGTCAAAACGAAGCAAAACTCCTTCTTATGTCAATGGTTAAGCAAACTCTCATCTGGCAACCTTTCATGCAAATGGACATGGATCCCAAACAAATATTTTGAAGGGTTCGGTTGTGGCTTTGCCTGCTTTACTACCGCTATTCGACCGTCTAAGTTTAAGGGAATTGGAAGAATAAAATCGATATTTTGGACAGCTGTTGCTCGAACATGGTTAGAACATAATACAATTTCTCAGAACGATTGCGTGCAAGACAACTGCTTATGGAACAATCCAAGTATAATTTATCAAAATAAACGTTCTGTATTATGAGAACTGGGCCCGGTCAGGCATTACGTATGTAGGAGACATGTTAGGTAATCACGGTATCAAGTCCTTTCCCGCTATCCAAGCAAGTGTTCACGCTTCACCTGGCCTCTACTTGGAATATATTGTAGTTCGATCAGCAGTATCTGAATATATTAAGAAAAGCAATTATGATCCTAACCAACCTGTATTGAATAGACAAAACAATCTTCTTTTCAATAAAACGAGTATTAAAAGTGCCACGCAATTCCGTGAATATATTGTTGAAGAAAAGTACACTACCCCGAGATCTATCAACTTCTGGCGTGATATGTTTGGCATTAATGTCGACCAGTCACATTGGAACCTGGCCAAAAATGTAACCCAAGAATCCAGATTAAGAGAGCTGTACTGGAAAATATTACACACGATTTATCCAACAAATGTTCTTCTGTATAAAATTAGAATACGAGATAGTGAGAGATGCCCCTTCTGTCCAACCGAAAT
This sequence comes from Littorina saxatilis, assembly GCF_037325665.1. Classification (NCBI taxonomy): domain Eukaryota; kingdom Metazoa; phylum Mollusca; class Gastropoda; order Littorinimorpha; family Littorinidae; genus Littorina; species Littorina saxatilis. Next base: position 9,169 of record NW_027128049.1, read on the forward strand.
AGATTACGTTGAACATGTTTTTGTTAATTGTAAGAAAATAAAAGTGCTATGGAGATACGTTGAACAAATTATTTATGAGAAATATAAAATAAGAATAGTCTTTGGAGTAGAACATATTTTGTGTGGTTATATTAATGGTGCTGACTCAATAAAATGCAAATATATAAATCACTTGATTTTGATAGGAAAGATGTGCATAAGCAAATATAGATACGGAACTCCCACTGATATTATAATAATGTTTGACAAAGAGAAACAAATACGAAACGTAGAATAGTGTATCATATATACTTCTTTTCTGGCTTCCCTCACCGCCCCTCTTTCTTTCGTTTCGCTAAAAGGAGAACGGTACCGGGGTAAAGGCGGAACTTACATTGTTACACTAAACACCACTTGTATGAAAAGAGAACTGTTACTAAGAAAACTTTAGCACGCTTACAATTTGCTTTTCCTCTTACTTATTGTGATTGTTACTATGTTAACTCCATCATGACACCGCCACAAACAACACCTAAGTCAACCCAAACACAGACATATGTAAGACAATAACCAACATTAAAGATGCAAGATTTTGTCCATTGTAGAAAACTACATACAATTGATAAATATATAAAACGCCAATGAAGAAGGACGCTCAGCTGTAGAGAGAAAGAAAGAAAGAAGAGAAAAGGAAGAGGAAAAAAAGAATTTAAAAAAAAATTTAAAAAGAGAAAAAAAAAAATTAGAGTTTCATTCTTTTCATTTATTTTTCAGCTTGAAGCGGACTGCATGCAACTGAGGCAGAAAAAAAAGAAAAAAAAAAGAGATTGGTTGACGGCTACCAAAGACTTCTGACTGGTGTGGATTGATGAATCATTCGCAAAGAACTCACATCTTACTTTCTCATCTGACACATGTAGAGGTAAATCATTTATATAAATACAGAACAATATAGGTCCTAATACAGATCCTTGAGGCACACCACTTTTGACAAAATCATTCGACGAAGTTTTACAGTTGATGAATACATATTGTGTCCGTTTTGAAAGATATGATTCGAAGAAGGCACAAGCAGAGTCATCTTTTAAGTAGCATTGTAATTTCTTTAATAATAAGGAGTGGTCTACAAGGTCAAAGGCTTTTTTTAAAGTCCAAGAATAACGCTCCTGTTACTTCGGACTCATTAATAGCTGATAACCAAGTTTCACATAAAGAGCTGAGAGCAGTGTGGCATGAATGCTTAGAGCGAAATCCAGACTGAAATGGATGAAACAAATTCATTCGTTCCATATATTCCAGTAAATATTTCTGAATATGCTTCTCCAAAGGCTTAGATAAAACAGGTAAGAGGGAAATTGGTCGAAAGTTGTTAGGGTCCGTGAGATCCTTGCTTTTTGGGAGTGGCACTACCTTGGCACATTTTAAAATAGAGGGAAAAACGTTTTGTTGTATGCCAAGGTTGTAGACATAAGTCAGTGAATCAATTATGTATGGTAAAGCAAGTTTGAGCAACCGGACAGGAATCTTATCGGGACCCATTGACTTTTTATTCGCCATCTGTTCTATCAGTTTTCCAACCTCGTGGACAGTAATGGGTTGAATAGAAAACGTTTCGTTTTGAGTCAACTTTCGTCCACAAAATGTTTTTAATTTTTCTAGAGAGACATCAATATCAAGGGACTCATTCTGCGTGAGACAGGCTTTCAGTTTCTCTGCGAGCGAAATAAAGTGTTGATTAAAATCTTGAGAGAGAGAGAGAGAGAGAGAGAGAGAGAGAGAGAGAGAGGAGAGAGAGAGAGAGAGAGAGAGAGAGAGAGAGAGAGAGAGAGAGAACTCAGAACTGGTTTACTGTGAAGCCATCGGCCCGTACACAGATTGCGGGGGGGGGGGGGGGGGGGGGGTCGAAACGATCGCGATATGTACATTGGATAATATCATGGATAACCATGTTATTTCTTCAATACAACACTTGGTCTGTTTACAGTTTGTATATCCGCCGTTGTTATCACGCGCAAATCGAATGCGATTTGGTAAACAGTCTTAGTGTCTGTATGCCTTATCAAGTCACAGAGTTTGTACATAACACGTCTTCCACGTGCGTTCTGAAGTCAGCGGCAAGTGCAATGCGGCACTATCCCTGCATTCCCGGTCAGGAGTCACGGGCGACAGCGTCAGGGTTGTCACTCTGGCCTACTTGTTTGATAACTTGACAACAGGCACACAATTAATATGATCCTTCATTCTATCGATATGTTGGGCATACCTCAGGTGATCGGCTTTTGGCCACCTTCTTACGCCGTCGTATACGGCCAACGGGTTTCGCCCTTCAGTCCAAAGGGGCACCAGTCTTTCACCTGCCCTTCAGTCATGTTGTACTCGAACACTCAACTCAACTCAACTCAACTCAACTCAACTCAAATTTTATTGGCTTCAATTTTCATAGAAGAATTTGTCTTGCGCTTGGGAGAAAGTAAGAGTATAACATATAAAAACAGCATTCATATCACATTTCATGTATCACACACAGTAATCACTAGTATAAGCCTACAATTATCACATTTGTACCTGTATCATACATGCAAATAAATAGTATCACATTTCCACGTATCACACACAATATATACATTACATAACATACAGCAAGCTTCCATCTCCCGCGCCCCCCCACCCCTCCCACACATACATATCCTCGCACGTGCGTCGACTCCATACAAATGACATCATCAGTCCATTAACTAAAATGCACAATGACTAGTAGTGGGTACATGATACTTAATACGTGCTCAACTAGACCTGCTAACTAAAATAATAACAGAAACAAAAACAAGAGGCGAAGCCTTCAAGGCTCACGTAAGAAATCGACAAACAGTAACACAAACTCAATCACTCCGTCACACATACACACACACACACACACACTGTGAAACTGTGCAAGAAAGCGAGACCCTGGATCTGCCAATTAGTCTCGGCCCGCTCACAATAACAATGACCGAGACTTTCAGTAATTCCTTTGCGTGACGTCTAACCCTCTTACGTCATAATGTGACGTCTTCAAATAGTTTCTATCACACACGTCAAACACTTTTGACCGAGACGTAGTCTTCTTATGCGAGCTTTATCCATAGACTCGGAAATGTTAAAGTTTCTATCACACACACACGCACGCACGCACGCACGCACGCACGCACGCACGCACAGACAGACAAAGTTTATCATCGCATAGGCTACACTTACGTGAGCCAACAAGGACTGGGCACAACATTTACACGTGTGTGACCTACTTACATCAGGTGCCTGTGATCTATAAATAACAATGATTGCGTTTAAAGTAAAACATGCCGAGTCAGTTACAGAATGTAGTGAATTCTTTCCGTATCTCTGGTCAACCACAATGTTTCTCACAACATGGAGAGTTTCAGACAAAATGACAGCGTTCCTAACTTCGGCTGAGGATGTTGTCAAGTAGAACTCTAGCCCAGCAACCTGATCATCCCAGAACTGTTGCACACTGTCATTGTCTGAATCAGGGGCGTCAAAAGCATCACAAAACTCGTCAAAGTTCTCGTTTTCCGTTTCGTTCAAATGCTTATTTAAACTTTCAGTACATTCAGCGTCACTTTGGCCCTTTATTTTCTCCTCCCCCCTTTCCACCTTCTCCGGGAAAGGGATGGTGGGGGTGGGCTTTGGAAAAGACCTATGTCGCGCGCGGGATTCTTGGGTCGTGCCATTTTGTGGTAATGTCATTTTCTTGCACAGTTTCTTTCTTTATTTGGTGTTTGACGTCGTTTTCAACCACGAAGGTTATATCGCGACGATCTTGCACAGTACCTTGATGGGGTTCAGTGTGAAGCGAGAGAGAGAGAGAGAGAGAGAGAGAGAGAGAGAGAGAGAGAGAGAGAGAGAGAGAGAGAGAGAGAGAGAGAGAGAGAGAGAGAGAGAGAGAGAGAGAGAGAGAGAGAGAGAGAGAGAGAGAGAGAGAGAGAGAGAGAGAGAGAGAGAGAGAGAGAGAGAGAGAGAGAGAGAGAGAGAGAGAGAGAGAGAGAGAGAGAGAGAGAGACTGGCGGCCTATTCTGTCCGCGAATAAAGTGTTTGCACAATTGTTTAGAAGTTGTTTTTGAGTTAAGGCTTTACCAAACTAAATGTATATGGAGCACCCACTTTATCAACAAACAAGTCCTTGAAAGACACGACTCCTTTATGATTGTATTGCCTTTTTCACTGTTTCTGTGCTAACAACATTTGCTTAAGCGACCGCTCTTACCAGCTCTGTAGTTTAGAAGATGTAGTTCCAGAATTAGGCCTGACACAACACACACAACATACCAGCAGCAATTTGAGGACCACTAAAACTCAGAGCTAGCTCTGTAGATTTATGGTCCGCAAATAGCTGCGAAATAGTGACTGTCCGCATATAGCTGCTTTTTTTCAAATCATTCGTAACGCTATATTAAGAGAAATATCCAAGTAAACGTTTTGTTGACACCTTTGTATCGAATTCCCTAAACATTTCGCTTACTTTCAACTTTCTATCTCTTCAAACAAAAGAGTCAAAACAGGTCCTCATATTACCGCATTTTGACGGATGGACAAAAATGATACACAATGTCCGCAAATAGGCGAATATCCCCCTATGTGTGTGTGTGTGTGTGTGTGTGTGTGTGTGTGTGTGTGTGTGTGTGTGTGCTAGTGTGTGTGTGTGTGTGTGTGTGTGTGCTAGTGTGTGTGTGTGTGTGTGTGTGTGTGTGAGTGTGTGAACAAGAACAAGAACAAGAACAAGAACAAATGTTTATTGTCCTCTGTTACGGCTGGAATTTACGTGTGTATGTCTGTATGTATGTCTATTCACTCCTATCAGAAATGGTGCATGCTACTCTCTGTTTACTATCTAGCCTTCACACACACACACACACAACACTCCAACCAGGCACAAAGACAAGAACACAGTATAGCCCTTTGCCCCTGCATCTCTATTAGAATGTTCAATAACACAACATAAACATATTATTATACATCCATTCTACAGATCACTTTCGCTCAACATGAAAGTTCTATTTCTGTTAACACACAGAAATCTAACTGCACAAAATTACATACATATTACTTTGTCATGCAGTCTACAGTTCACGTGCACACACGTGTAACACTTTAGGCTTTGTTCCGTGAAAGCCCGTCTGTCTCAATACACACGAAGTCATTGCCTCAAGCAATACTTCTGTCAATATTCACTTCTGTTACACACAGATGACAAAAACCACGACGCTCGACGTCTCATGGTTATTCACTCGGGAAACGTATCTCTGTACAGCTATCACGCTGGTTAATTGCTCTCAGTCGTACTCACAATATACAGTGGCACGCACTGCTTCACCCCACCCACACAACTGTCTCGTGTGGTGGAATGGGACGGGGTTCCCGTTTTGCAGCGCTTCACGCTGTCTTCCCTTCTGCGTTCCCACAGCTCACGGCTGGAGCGTGAGGGTAGAACCTCCCGTCTGTTCCCCAAACTTCCGCGACCCCTCTCGGCCCGGGATGCTAAAATACACAAGTTTAAACTACCATAAGTCTCCATACTTGAATAAACTTTTCTGACATTCTTTATCACTACCGTCAACTAACTTATGCGGTTACAGTATATACACCCGCTAACTCATAAGCGACTTCCTTTCCGAAAAACATGTAAACATTCCCTTTTCAACAATGGCTGACATCAACTCACGCTTTTCAGCCAATTCACACATGACTCTCCCGGTCATTTCTCAAGTCAATATTTCCGAGCAAAATAATATCTCCGAGTAAAATATCAATTCAATAAATACCTGTAAACACAGCAATTGAATCTACCGATTCAATACCGCGGCACGAGTCCCCAAACGACCTCCAGCGCCCGGTGAGAAACTTTACAATCAGGAGACACTTCTTCTCCTGTCGATAGTCTGCAAAGCTCTGCTGTCTAATCTATCTACAAACGTGACCTCAGTCAATACTCTTCTCTGATTGGTCACATCCCACACGTCACTATACCGCATTGCGTCAACGACATCTCACCGTGCGGTGTCTACTCGAAGTTCGTGGCCCATGAAACTTTGTACACCTGCGTCACATAACTCCAATATACACTATGTGCAAATCCGTTTGTCACATTACCCCCTCCTCCCAGAAAAAAAATGACCGACCGAGGTTATTTTTTCTTTAGGATAACAGGTAAAAGAGGGTAACTACTTCACTGAACTGCAATCTTCCAACCAGTTTCCCCTAGGGAACAGACTGGTCATGATTTGAACGTGACAACAAATCGGCAAACACGTTCCGTGTTCCCGGTATCGGTTCAACTGTGAACCTGTACTCTTGCAACGAGAGTGACCATCGCAAAACTCTCGCGTTCTTGAAACGACACGTTTGAATGTACGCCAGTGGTTTGTGATCTGTCTGCAAGACGAAGACCACTCCCCATAGGAACTTGGAGAACTTTGCAACAGCCCACACAATTGCCAGACACTCCCTTTCAATCGTGCTGTATCTGGTTTCCCGTGGCAACAACTTCTTGCTTGCAAAGGCAACTGGGTGAAGTGTACCTTCAAAGTCCTGCAGCAAAGTCGCGCCCAAACCAACTCCACTGGCATCAGTCCGGAGAACAAAAGACTGGTCCAGTTTTGGCAATTGTAAAACTGGGAACTCAGAAAAGATCTGCTTCATACTTGCTAAAGCAGTCTCACATGCAGGCGTCCACTGGGTGGTTCGACCACTCGAATCTTTGACGAGATCTGAGATCGGTGCTGTGAGAGTTGCGAATCCCGCCACATACCTCCGATAGAAGCTCAACAATCCCAACAGAGATCGAACCTGCTTCTTGGTGGTAGGAGTAGGAATCGCCAGAATCTTCTGGATCTTCTCCTCCTGTGGACGAAGCATTCCCTCTCCCACAACATGACCCAAGAACTCAAGACTGCGACAACCTGTCGAAATCTTGGACGGTTTTGCAGTGAGGTTGAACTGTGACAGTTTCTGTAGAACTCCCCGTACATGCTTTAAATGGGCAGAAAATGAGCAACTGTGCACCAAAATGTCGTCAAAGAAGTTCATGCTGGAGACTTCCTGAAGCCTCAACATTCGCATCATACGAGCGAACACTGCTGGAGCCGAAACAAGGCCAAAAGGCATTCTGATCCATTGGTACAAACCCATGTGCGTAGCAAACGCTGTTTTATGCCTGTCAACGGGGTTTACAACAATCTGCCAGTACCCCTTTGTGAGATCAATGCGAGTGAAGTACGAACAATGAGCAAGCCTCGTAAAGAGTTCATCAACATCTGGGATTGGTTCTGCGTCAAACACAGTTACCTTGTTCAAAGCTCTGTAGTCAATGCAAAATCGACAAGCACCATCTTTCTTTTTTACCAAAACAACAGGAGCTGAGTATGCAGATTTGGACTTCTCAATCACTCCCAAGTCGATCATAGTCTGCAATTCTCTTTCAACCACTTCCTTCGAAGCGAATGGTAAATCATATGCACGTCGTCGTACTGGCACATTAGTGATCAAATCGACATCAAGAAAAAGATCTCCATTGAACGAACCTGGCAAAGTCGTCAAAATCTGAGCAAACTCAGAAAATACCTCATGCAGACTCGATTTCTGCACCTCTGAGAGACCTTTGTCAAAGTCTATAGACGATATGTCTTCATCTTTCATGGAAGACGACATGGGAGCCGGCAAGGTAGGTAACGAAGTAAAATCATCTTCTTCTTGTACCACAGCAATGGTATCACCTACAATCAATGGAGGTTTCTCCGGTCCGTAGACTGGTAGAACAGTCTTCTTTGCTTTTTCATGGAACTTATCAGAGACTGTCTCAACCTTGAAAGTCGTGATAGTGTTCCAAGAAACACACTTTCCCCCTGACACTGACGTATCACACTCTTGCTTTGTCTCAACAGCACTCATGCCTCGTCGCAAATACTGTTTCAACATGTTAGCGTGAAAGATCTTTGAACGACCTCTCACCAGGATCTTGTAATCCGGATGCAAGCATTCCTGAACTTGGTATGGACCAGACCATGTCATCATTAGTTTGTTGGTATTTGTAGGCAGTAAGACTAACACCTCGTCCCCAACATCAAAAGTACGCTGCCTCGCACGTTGATCAAAGTATTTCTTCCCTCTTTTGGAAGATTCTGCTGAATTTTGTTTTGCTAACTCACACGTTTCTGCAATGATGTTCTTTAGTTCAAATAGATATGCATAGATGGGTTTTGCCTCAGCATCATCAGCATTCGGACCTTGAGTCCACGAATCTGCTATCAAAGAAATGGGACCTTTCGGCGAACGACCAAACATGAGCTCAAAAGGGCTAAACCCTGTACTTTCAGATGGAAGCTCTCTGCATGCAAACAGTAACGCTGGCAAATAGCGATGCCATGCCTTCGGCTGCGTATGGACAACTTTCCGCAACATCGCTTTCAGAGTTCCATGAAATCTCTCTACAGTCCCATTCGCCTGTGGATGATATGGCGAAGTTCGCACAGCACGCGTACCGCACAACGCATGAAACTGTTTCATGAGTTCAGAGTTGAACTGCGAACCCTGATCAGACAAAATCTCTTTTGGAAAACCCAACCTTGCGAAGATGGACAAAAGAGCTTCAGCCACAGCTACTGACGTGATTTCCTTCATAGGAACAGCCTCCGGAAATCTTGTAGCCAAATCAATCAAGGTTAGAATGTATCTATGGCCTTCTTCAGAGGGTGGAGAAAGTGGACCCACAAGGTCAATGGCAACTCTCTCAAACGGAGTTGATATCTGTGGCATGGTCACCAGTGGGACAGGGTACACCTTCCCTTTCGACACTGTCTTCTGACAAATATCACAGCTTTTCACATACCTAGTTACGTCAGCCGAAACACCTGGCCAGAAAAACTTGGCAAGAATTCTCGTCAACGTTCTCCGAATGCCACAATGTCCCGCCAGTAACTGGTCATGTGCAGTCACCATCACAGATGAACGTAAGTTCTCTGGAACCACCACCTGACAAAAAACTTTGTCTTTAGCTTGGTATTGCCTGTACAAAATACCATTTTCTTTGTAGAAAGAATATGTCGCCGTTCCTACAGACTTCAATTCTCCACTCACTGCAAGTGAGAAACAACCCTTTAGACTGCAATCTTCAGTCTGGAACCGAATGAGTTCATCACGTGACACAGCCATATCCTCAATTACCTCTACCAAAGGCTTCTGAGGGAGATCTCGTCTCTTTGCCTGCGCTCGAGTAGTCACAGCTGCGACCCTCTCCAGAATAGGAGAACACTCTGTCACCTTTTCCGAAATCCCCGGAATGTTCCCTATGATCAAGTCTGCGACAGGATCCTCCAGAATACAGCAAAGCAACTCTCCTGAATAGTAAGAGGACTGAACCATCACTTTCGCCTGGCGATATGTATGTATCTCTCCGCCAAACGTCTTACAGGCGACGCTACCCCCCACAAACTGGTCTTTTGCCACTAACCGACTGCGTACTCCACATATCGTGGCACCCGTGTCACGGAGTACTGAACACGCAACGTTGTTGACACAACCGTGATCAAGATTCAGACTTCCCACAGCCTGAGTAACTGAACAACCAATGTCTGCGACAACAGCATTTGCTGACTGTTTGTTTGCCAAAAATTTAGCTGTTGGACACTCTCTCTTGTCATGGGCTCCCAGACCACAATTCGGGCACGGGTTTTTACTGTCCCGCACTGGACACCGGTATGCCCAATGTCCTTTTTCATGACACAAGTTACAATAATCTCCGCTCCGGGACAAACCACCTCTACGACCACCAGTACGATTGCGTCTACTTCCACGAGGATAGTATGTATCACCTTGTGACTGTGCCTGAGCATCAGACGTACCTCTGCCATAGCTCCAGTTACCTTGTCTACGACCAGCAAAACTAGACCCAAACCTCCGCGACTGCGGACCACCTCTACGATTATTGCTTTGTGAAAAAGCAGCTGCAGCGTACTCTTCGTGACTACAAGAACCTGCAGAAAAAATGGTGGGTCCAGACTTCCGTGACAAGTTTTTCCCAGGTCTCGCTAAGCGATAGCTTTCGGCAGCTTTGACCATTTCATCCAAAGTAACTAGACCTCGTTCTCGAATGAAAGTTGCTAAGTCAGCTGATACACTTTCCAGGAATTGTTCTCCCAGAAACAAGTTCACTAGACCATCAACATCTGTGGTTATGTCAGATAGCGCAACCCAACGATCAAACAATCGTCGTAACTCAATCCCAAAAGTTTGGAACGGTTCCTTTTCACTTGGACGGATATTTCGGAGCTTTTGTCTAAATGTCTCAGACGTGCACTGAAATTTCTTCAGCAAGTTTTCTTTCAAACATTGGTATGTTAGTTCACCAGCAGCAGCAAGGCTATGGTATAGGTTTAATGCATTGCCCTCTAAAAGAGCAGACAAGTACGTGATCCATCTTGTCTCTTCCCATCCCAGAGATTTTGCATGAGTTTCAAATCGGAACAAGTATGAGTCTATATCATCTTGCTGTTCCCTGAATGCAGGGAGCCTGGGGTAAACAGGGCGAGCACCTACGTTAGTGTGAGAATCCCGACCATTTTGTGGTGCACGCGAACCAGCACCAATTTCAGCCTGCCTAATCTCAAGTTCTCTTTGTTTTAACTGGTGTTCTCTTTCCTCCCTTTCTTTTAGCAACTCTCTATCTCTTTCTCTTTCTTCCCTTTCCAGTTCTTTCTGTCTTCGACTTTCTTCAATTTGTGCATCTTCCCTTTCTTTTTGTCGATCAAATTCTTTTTGTCTTCGACTTTCTTCCATTTCTAATGCTTTTTGTCTTTCTTCCCTTTCTTTTTCTTTTTGTCTTTCTTCCATTTCTAATGCTTTTTGTCTTTCATCTTTTTCTCGTTTTCTCTCCAAACGATCAAAACTCTCTTTCACGTATTTCTCACGTTTATCTGCAGCCAGACCCAAAGTCTCTGCCTGTTTAACGAACTTTTCAAACAACGCATCATAATCATCTTCGCTCTCCATTGTGTAAGTTTTGAACTTTCAAAATCACACCAAAATATGACCAAGTTTAGAGAAACAACAAATTTGAAAAAGTTTCAAAGAATAATGCAAGTTCAAGCAATCTACTTGAAATCTGTCAAGTACCACAAAAAATCTTTCACCCGATACAATAGTCAACACAAGACTATATCCAAACACGTTTTGGCGTAAATCTCACGCAAAAATATCCAACAATTTTAATTAAAGTCAAATATTCAGTCAATGAAGTCAAAACGAATCTTCAAACATATATACAAGTACAAACAAAACAACAACCCCAAACCACAAATAGTAGAAAAAATTCAAAGTTCAAAGATGCAAACACAAGTAAATACTTAAGACTAATCAACAATCTAAATACTAAATCAGAAAATCCAACCAAAAATAAGTAAAGTCTAACTAAAGGAAACGCAGTTGGAAGCAAAATAAAAACAAAGTTCCAACAAAAAATTTATGAAGTGAAACACTCCATACTAAACTAGAAAAAAAAATTCAAAGTTTTAAATAAGAGCTTAAAATAACAATATTATACAACTACTAATAAGATTAACTTAATTTAGATCAACAAGACAACAAAAAATGTAGTTGGAGGCAAATAAAACAAATTCCAAAAAAAAATATTAAAGTGACACAATCACCAAACAGCAGACTAAATTAAACCACAAAAAAAATTCAAAGTACCTAATCTACTACCATAGCAAATAACAAATCAAAAATAAACTAAAACTTAAACTAATTAAAGTCTATATCAAAATATCACAACTAATTACCTTAATTATTTACAACAAACTTACAAAACCAACAAACAGAATCAATAAACCTAATCAATCACACTAACAAACAAAAAAATTCAAAATCAAATCATAAAATTTCAAAGTACAAAAGAACAAAATTAATCACAGTTAAACAACTTAACAAAGGCAAAGGGCAATAAACAACAGATAGATCCCTATTCCAAAGCAGAAAGAAAAAAAAATTTACCAAATATTTTACAAAATTGAAAGCACAGAAAAGAGCAAGGAAAGAGAAATGAAAGACCCCACAGGTAGAAAAATGAAGCTAATCCCTCAGTGCTTAGAACTGTACAGTAAGCACTACCGTAAAACTGGAGACGGTAACAGTACAAAACAAGACATGAACGACACAACTATTCAATCTGAAAAATCTCTGTCTGCGTGACCCACTGCCAAAAAGTTCTGAAAACCCAACACAGGGGACAAAATTAAATGTAGTAAAGCCGGGAAACAACTACAAATTTTTAACTAACACAGAGTTATCGGGGTCACCAAATGTTACGGCTGGAATTTCGGTGTGTATGTCTGTATGTATGTATATCTACTCCTATCAAAAATTGTGCATGCTACTCTCTGTTTACTATCTAGCCTTCACACACACACACACACACAACAACACTCCAACCAGGCACAAAGACAAGAACACAGTATAGCCCTTTGCCCCTGCACCTCTATTAGAATGTTCAATAACACAACATAAACATATTATTATACATCCATTCTACAGATCACTTTCGCTCAACATGAAAGTTCTATTTCTGTTAACACACAGAAATCTAACTGCACAAAATTACATACATATTACTTTGTCATGCAGTCTACAGTTCACGTGCACACACGTGTAACACTTTAGGCTTTGTTCCGTGAAAGCCCGTCTGTCTCAAAACACACGAAGTCATTGCCTCAAGCAATACTTCTGTCAATATTCACTTCTGTTACACACAGATGACAAAAACCACGACGCTCGACGTCTCATGGTTATTCACTCGGGAAACGTATCTCTGTACAGCTATCACGCTGGTTAATTGCTCTCAGTCGTACTCACAATATACAGTGGCACGCACTGCTTCACCCCACCCACACAACTGTCTCGTGTGGTGGAATGGGACGGGGTTCCCGTTTTGCAGCGCTTCACGCTGTCTTCCCTTCTGCGTTCCCACAGCTCACGGCTGGAGCGTGAGGGTAGAACCTCCCGTCTGTTCCCCAAACTTCCGCGACCCCTCTCGGCCCGGGATGCTAAAATACACAAGTTTAAACTACCATAAGTCTCCATACTTGAATAAACTTTTCTGACATTCTTTATCACTACCGTCAACTAACTTATGCGGTTACAGTATATACACCCGCTAACTCATAAGCGACTTCCTTTCCGAAAAACATGTAAACATTCCCTTTTCAACAATGGCTGACATCAACTCACGCTTTTCAGCCAATTCACACATGACTCTCCCGGTCATTTCTCAAGTCAATATTTCCGAGCAAAATAATATCTCCGAGTAAAATATCAATTCAATAAATACCTGTAAACACAGCAATTGAATCCACCGATTCAATACCGGCACGAGTCTCCAAACGACCTCTAGCGCCCGGTGAGAAACTTTACCCAGTAAGAGACCCGTCTTCTCTTGTCGATGGTCTGCAAAGCTCTGCTGTCTAATCTATCTACAAACGTGACCTCAGTCAATACTCTTCTCTGATTGGTCACATCCCACACGTCACTATACCGCATTGCGTCAACGACATCTCACCGTGCGGTGTCTACTCGAAGTTCGTGGCCCATGAAACTTTGTACACCTGCGTCACATAACTCCAATATACACTACTAGAGGAATACCCGGCTTCGCCGGGGTGAATCGCGAGACAGAGACAGACAGCGTGGTGGTTCATCACAATCACCTCTGCAAGCGAAGTCCTGTCAAACGGGATTGAGAATTTTAGAGCTTATTTCTTAGCCCTATATTATCTGTTGTGGCTTCTCAAATGCCAGAACATACAGACAGACAAAAGCCGCTAGACCCCATCACAAACAGAACTCTATAATACATAGGTTTTTGCCTACACACACACACAAACACACACACACGCAAGGGAAGCGTTCTGGACAGCGCAGTGACATTCTAAAAATAGTCACTCTCAGAAACGGGAATTTGGGGTGAACGGCGCGACAGAGACAGACAGCGTGGCGGTTCACCACAATCACCTTTGAAAGGCGAAGTCCTGTCAAACGGGATTGAGAATTTTAGAGCTTATTTCTTAGCCCTATATTATCTGCTGTGGCTTCTCACATGCCAGAACATACAGACAGACAAAAGCCGCTAGACCCCATCACAAACAGAACTCTATAATACATAGGTTTTTGCCTACACACACACACAAACACACACACACGCAAGGGAAGCGTTCTGGACAGCGCAGTGACATTCTAAAAATAGTCACTCTCAGAAACGGGAATTTGGGGTGAACGGCGCGACAGAGACAGACAGCGTGGCGGTTCACCACAATCACCTTTGAAAGGCGAAGTCCTGTCAAACGGGATTGAGAATTTTAGAGCTTATTTCTTAGCCCTATATTATCTGCTGTGGCTTCTCACATGCCAGAACATACAGACAGACAAAAGCCGCTAGACCCCATCACAAACAGAACTCTATAATACATAGGTTTTTGCCTACACACACACACAAACACACACACACACACAGAGAAGCCGTATATATATATGCATATCTGTATCTATAAATATATAGAGATAGGTGAGAGTGTATTTTTCGCGTGGCTATAAATTGATTCGAGCTTTTCACTTTGACAGTAAGAACAACTTACGGGTGCAAGGGAAGCGTTCTGGACAGCGCAGTGACATTCTAAAAATAAATAGTAACTTACAACTGAACGGGAAAGCCACACGAAGGAAGGGAGATAAACGCCAAACACTGGAGAAGATAAGGAAGAGTTACTTATAATGGTGAAATGAACACAAAAACGAACATGAGTTTAGCGCTGCGCGCTGAGAGCACGTGTTGAAATATCTCATCGATGATATTGTGTCCGGGGTGTAGCTGAATACGGTGTCCAAATTTGAAAAAGAACCACCGAGAACTTTGGCGTTGTGATGTGGTGTAGCGGCTATGGTGTGTCGGTATGGGGGCCCGGGTAAGCTGAGGTGGAACCAAAATAGCTGAGGTGGAACCAAAATCGGTTCCGCGCTGCGCGCTGAGAGCACGTGTTGAAATATCTCATCGACCAGGTTGTGTCCAGGGTGTACCTGAATATGATCACCAAATTTGAAACAGATCCATCGAGAACCTTGGCCGCGCATCGCGCACAGACAGACAGACACACAGACAGACACTAGTCGTATATATATATAGATAGATGTGCAAATCCGTTTGTCACATCCTCAAACCAAAAAGGTTATTGACACATTGCTATGAATTTTAAAGCATTCTGCGACAAACCTTCCGAGACATATTTGAATATCTTTGTCCATAAATATTTCACTTGGTTTATAATTAATATAATCTACATCAATATTAGTCACGTCTTTTTATATTTAGTCAAGTTATGACTAAATATTTTAACATCGAGGGGGAATCGAAACGAGGGTGTGGTGTATGTGTGTCTGTCTGTGCGTGTGTGTGTGTGTGTGTGTGTGTGTGTAGAGCGATTCAGACTAAACTACTAGACCGATCTTTATGAAATTTGACATGAGAGTTCCTGGGTATGAAATCCCCGAACGTTTTTTTCATTTTTTTGATAAATGTCTTTGATGACGTCATATCCGGCTTTTCGTGAAAGTTGAGGCGGCACTGTCACGCCCTCATTTTTCAACCAAATTGGTTGAAATTTTGGTCAAGTAATCTTCGACGAAGCCCGGGGTTCGGTATTGCATTTCAGCTTGGTGGCTTAAAAATTAATTAATGACTTTGGTCATTAAAAATCTGAAAATTGTAAAAAAAAATAAAAATTTATAAAACGATCCAAATTTACGTTTATCTTATTCTCCATCATTTGCTGATTCCAAAAACATATAAATATGTTATATTCGGATTAAAAACAAGCTCTGAAAATTAAATATATAAAAATTATTATCAAAATTAAATTGTCCAAATCAATTTAAAAACACTTTCATCTTATTCCTTGTCGGTTCCTGATTCCAAAAACATATACATATGGTATGTTTAGATTAAAAACACGCTCAGAAAGTTAAAACGAAGAGAGGTACAGAAAAGCGTGCTATCCTTCTTAGCGCAACTACTACCCCGCTCTTCTTGTCAATTTCACTGCCTTTGCCGTGAGCGGTGGACTGACGATGCTACGAGTATACGGTCTTGCTGAAAAATGGCATTGCGTTCACTTTCATTCAGTGAGTTCGACAGCTACTTGACTAAATATTGTATTTTCGCCTTACGCGACTTGTTTAAACTTTTCTCTACTTTCATGGAATTTTACGCATTCATCCAGAATGTATGTGTGTGTGTGTGTGTGTGAGTGTGTGTGTGTGTGTGTGTGTGTGTATGTGTGTGTGTGTTTGTGTGAGTGTGTGTGTGAGTGTGTGTGTGTGTGTGCTTGTGTATGTGTGCGTGAGTATGTGTGTGTGAGTGTGTGTGTGTGTGTGTGTGTGAGTGTGTGTGTGTTTGTGTGTGTGTGTGTATGTGTATGTGTGTGTGTGCGTGTGTATGTATGTATGTGTGTGTGTATGTATGTATGTATGTATGTGTGTGTGTATGTATGTATGTATGTGTGTATGTATGTATGTATGTATGTATGTATGTGTGTATGTATGTATGTATGTGTGTGTGTATGTGTGTGTGTTGGGGGCGTGTGTTATAAATTGACACCCTAAAAATGTCCCCTCCACCTCCACAGTCTTTCAAGAACGCCCTGGTTGCTGGTTAAGCCCGCTACTAACTGCACTCACACACACACAACGCAAGGTACGGAACCACTGATAAGTTCGAGTCATCCCCACCATTTCTGTCTCACACCTTCCTCAGAACACTCCCCCCCCCCCAACCACCAACCCCTCATTTACAGCAGCACCATAACCAGATAGCGCTCGCGACCCGGACGTGTGTTGGTGCGAGACGTCACGAGGACTAGGGTGCACGTATCATGTACCCTCGTTTAAAGGGGTAGGATTGATCTGACTTGTTGGAGGAATTGCAGGCAAAGTTGACGAATCTGAAGAATCTAGACGCACACGGCTCGAAAACGCACCACACGTATGTGCTTAGATTAAAGTGAGTGAATGTGCTTCAGACCGCTACTTTTCTTTGGAGTTGGAAACACACAATAATTGTGTCCAAAACGCCGCCTGGCGTCAAGATGGCCAAGTCACAAACACAACCAGGGAAAGTCACTCCGTGGAAGGTAGCCCACAAACACAAACAGGGAAAGTCACTCCGTGGAAGGTATCCCACAAACACAAACAGGGGACGTCACTCCGTGGAAGGTAGCCCACAAAGACAAACAGGGGAAGTCACTCCGTGGAAGGTAGCCCACAAAGACAAACAGGGGAAGTCACTCCGTGGAAGGTAGCCCACACACACAAACAGGGGAAGTCACTCTGTGGAAGGTAGCCCACAAAGACAAACAGGGGAAGTCACTCTGTGGAAGGTAGCCCACACAGACAAACAGGGGAAGTCACTCTGTGGAAGGTAGCCCACACAGACAACTCAGTGTGTGCCTATTTTACGACAGTGTATCAGACATCTTGATTGTCTGAAGGGAGTGCTGTCCCCCCGCTCCGTACAGTGTTTGTAACGCGGCCTGTTGGGAGCGATCTGAGGCTCTTTTTTTCTTCTGAGGTTTTATCCCTTTAACTGTCTGTCTCTTTGTGCGGCCATTGCTGTCAGAGCTCAGTGTGTGTCTGTACATGCCTAGAGACGTGTTACAGGCTGTGTGTAAAGTGTTCATAGCTCTTCTCTTGGGATCGTTACAGCTCAGAGCTCAGTGTCGGTACTATTTTTGCGACTGAAAAGTTCCGAACGCTCTAATGTACGAGTATACAACAACAACAACAACAACAACAACAACAACAACAACAACAACAACAACAACAACAACCAACAACCAACAACCAACGCAAAGCATTGCGACACGTTTTATTCTCCAACTGAACAATTCCTTCTCGTCATTTCATTCAAACTTTTTCTGTCTGAATTTTCGTCAATTTGTTTTAATTGATATCCTTAGTTTTTTGTCAGATTAATTTTGTAACGTGGTGTTACTGTTTCAGGTGAGGCAAGACGAGAACAATGGCGAGCCAGCAGTCAGGTAGCGGGGCCATTCCGAAGACACCACGCCAGGTAGGCCGCTGTCACCGTCTTGTATTGTCCATAGTGTTTACCATTGTTTTGTTTTGTCGATCAATTGTATTGTATTGTCCACATTATATTATACTGTCCAAATTATATTATATTTTCCACATTATATTGTACTGTCCAAATTATATTGTATCGTCCAAATTATATTGTACTGTCCAAATTATATTTTACTGGCCGCATTGTACTGTCCAAATTAGATATTTATTTTTGTTATTGTCCATTGCATTGTATTGTCCATGCATACCTATCATTGTATTGTCCAAAACATTGTATTCTTTCTTTCTTTATTTGGTGTTTAACGTCGTTTTCAACCACGAAGGTTATATCGCGACGGGAACATTGTATTGCCCATGCATAACTATCATTGTATTGTCCATAATATTGTGTAGTCTATTGTATTGTATTGTCCATAACATTTTGTTGCCCATAGCATTGTATTGTTAATAGCATTGTGTTGTCCATTGTCAAGTAAGATGTTTGGTGGCTTGTTGGCAGACTAGCGTTTGTGTTGGTCCGAGGGGACCACACTGTCGTTTGTTTCATCGTTATTGCCTACTGCTGAAGGGCGTGGTTGATAAAACTGTAAGGCCGCGGTTGATAATAATGCAACAAAATGCGATAACTATGCTCCCCGAGGATCAACACAAAAATGCAAATGATACTGAATGCAATGCAGTTTGGACGTATGTGTTGTAGTTTACATAGACCGGACTGAACAGTGTAGACATACAGCACGTACATTCTCACGACAACAGGGGACACTGAACAGTGTAGACATACAGCACGTACATTCTCACGACAACAGGGGACACTGAACAGTGTAGACATAGAGCACGTACATTCTCAAGACAACAAGGGGTCACTGAACAGTGTAGACATACAGCACGTACATTCTCACGACAACAGGGGACACTGAGCAGTGTAGACATACATCGCGTACATTCTCACGACAACAGGGGACACTAAACAGTGTACATATACAGCACGTACGTTCTCACGACAACAGGGGACACTGAACAAAGTAGACATAGAGCACGTACATTCTCACGACAACAGGGGACACTGAACAGTGTAGACATACATCACGTACATTCTCACGACAACAGGGGACACTGAACAGTGTAGACATACAGCACGTACATTCTCACGACAACAGGGGACACTGAACAGTGTAGACATACATCACGTACATTCTCACGACAACAGGGGACACTGAACAGTGTAGACATACAGCACGTACATTCTCACTACAACAGGGGACACTGAACAGTGTAGACATACAGCACGTACATTCTCACGACAACAGAGGACACTGAACAGTGTAGACATAGAGCACGTACATTCTCACGACAACAGGGGACACTGAACAGTGTAGACATACCGCAACAGGGGACACTGAACAAAGTAGACATAGAGCACGTACATTCTCACGACAACAGGGGACACTGAACAGTGTAGACATACAGCACGTACATTCTCACGACAACAGGGGACACTGAACAGTGTAGACATACAGCACGTACATTCTCACGACAACAGGGGACACTAAACAGTGTACATATACAGCACGTACGTTCTCACGACAACAGGGGACACTGAACAGTGTAGACATACAGCACGTACATTCAGTCTTACGACAACAGGGGACACTAAACAGTGTAGACATACAGCACGTACATTCTCACGACAACAGGGGACACTGAACAGTGTAGACATACAGCACGTACATTCTCACGACAACAGGGGACACTGAACAGTGTAGACATACAGCACGTACATTCTCACGACAACAGGTGACACTGAACAGTGTAGGTAGACATAGAGCACGTACATTCTCACGACAACAGGGGACACTGAACAGTGTAGGTAGACATTGAGCACGTACATTCTCACGACAACAGGGGACACTGAACAGTGTAGACATACAGCACGTACATTCTCACGACAACAGGGGACACTGAACAGTGTAGACATACATCACGTACATGCTCACGACAACAGAGGACACTGAACAGTGTAGACATACATCACGTACATTCTCACGACAACAGGGGACACTGAACAGTGTAGACATACAGCACGTACATTCTTACGACAACAGGGGACACTAAACAGTGTACATATACAGCACGTACGTTCTCACGACAACAGGGGACACTGAACAGTGTAGACATACATTACGTACATTCTCACGACAACAGGGGACACTGAACAGTGTAGACATACAGCACGTACATTCTCACGACAACAGGGGACACTGAACAGTGTAGACATACAGTCACGTACATTCTCACGACAACAGGGGACACTGAACAGTGTAGACATACAGCACGTACATTCTCACGACAACAGGGGACACTGAACAGTGTAGACATACAGCACGTACATTCTCACGACAACAGGGGACACTGAACAGTGTAGACATACATCACGTACATTCTCACGACAACAGGGGACACGGAACAGTGTAGACATACATCACGTACATTCTCACGACAACAGGGGACACTGAACAGGGCAGACAATCATACATCACGTACATTCTCACGACAACAGGGGACACTGAACAGTGTAGACATACAGTCACGTACATTCTCACGACAACAGAGGACACTGAACAGTGTATACATCACATACATTCTCACGACAACAGGGGACACTGAACAGTGTATACATCACATACATTCTCACGACAACAGAGGACACTGAACAGTGTATACATCACATACATTCTCATGACAACAGGGGACACTGGACAGGGCAGACATACATCACGTACATTCTCACGACAACAGGGGACACTGAACAGTGTAGACATACATCACGTACATTCTCACGACAACAGGGGACACTGGACAGTGTAGACATACAGCACGTACATTCTCACGACAACAGGGGACACTGAACGGTGTAAACATACATCACGTCTCACGACAACAGGGGACACTGGACAGTGTAGACATACAGCACGTACATTCTCACGACAACAGAGGACAATGAACAGTGTAGACATACAGCACGTACATTCTCACGACAACTGGGGACTGGGTGGCCGAGTGGTAACGCACTTGCGCTCGGAAGCGAGAGGTTGCGTGTTCAGGCCTGGGTCAGGCCGCAATTTTCTCCCCCCTTTCCTAACCTAGGTGGTGGGTTCAAGTGCTAGTCTTTCGGATGAGACGAAAAACCGAGGTCCCTTCGTGTACACTACATTGGGGTGTGCACGTTAAAGATCCCACGATTGACAAAAGGGTCTTTCCTGGCAAAATTGTATAGGCATAGATAAAAATGTCCATCAAATACCCGTGGGACTTGGAATAAAGTTAAAAAAAAATTCCATCTCACACGGCATTAAGTCTCAGGAAGCAGGAAAAAAAAAATATGGGTAGCGCCGTATGTATGGCAGCTCGCTTTCCCCGGGGAGAAAGCAGCCCGAATTTCCATGAGGGTAACCTCACTGGACTGTAAATCTTATCCAATCCAATCCAATCCGACACTGAACAGTGCAGACATACATCACGTACATTCTCACGACAACAGGGGACACTGAACAGTGTAGACATACAGCACGTACATTCTCACGACAACAGAGGACACTGAACAGTGTAGACATACATCACGTACATTCTCACGACAACAGAGGACACTGAACAGTGTAGACATACAGCACGTACATTCTCACGACAACAGGGGACACGGAACAGTGAAGACATACAGCACGTACATTCCCAAGACAACAGAGGACACTGAACAGTGTAGACATACAGCACGTACATTCTCACGACAACAGAGGACACTGAACAGTGAAGACATACAGCACGTACATTCTCACCACAACAGGGGACACTGAACAGGGCAGACATACATCACGTACATTCTCATGACAACAGGGGACACTGAACAGGGCAGACATACAGCACGTACATTCTCACGACAACAGGGGACACCCGCATTGTACGTTGCAGACGTGCTGCCAGTGCAGCAGGGAATCACGGTGCATCAGGCAAGGGGGGTGTGACTGCCGTGCGAACTGTACCCGCTGTACCAACTGTGCTGCTCAGGGCTGTACGAATCGCGCCGTTGATCTGGTACGTCTTGGGTAGCGGTGTACTCTCTCTCTCTCTCTCTCTCTCTCTCTCTCTCTCTCTCTCTCTCTCTCTCTCTCTCTCTCTCTCTCTCTCTCTCTCTCTCTCTCTCTCTCTCTCTCTCTCTCTCTCTCTCTCTCTCTCTCTCTGAACAGTGTATACATCACATACATTCTCACGACAACAGGGGACACTGAACAGGGCAGACTCTCTCTCTCTCTCTCTCTTTCTCTCTTTCTCTCTCTCTCTCTCTTTCTCTCTCTCTCTCTCTTTCTCTCTCTCTCTCTCTCTCTCTCTCTCTCTCTCTCTCTCTCTCTCTCTCTCTCTCTCTCTCTCTCTCTCTCTCCAATTGTTTGTAAATCTGCTATAGTAAATGTGTCAGCAAATGTGTCCGAGGGTATGGGTGAGGTAACCTTTTACGTTTAACTATTTTCACGATCCACACAATGCAACAGAAAAGTATGTTTGGTGTTCCAAATTTTATTCACTAAAATTACTAAATGAAAAGAGATCTTCGGTTTACTTCTAAAATGCAAAAATGTTTATCTTCAAACCAAAATCTAAAACAAATACAAAAACTATATTTGTTATCATCTAATTCTTAAAATACATCTTTTACAACTATATCTTCATAATACAATACCTATTTGATCATGCCACTTCAGTTTCTTTCAATGAATAATCTTCTCCATTATTCAAGATGACCAAATGATTCTTTGCATTCTATGACTATCTTATGTTGCCAATGAAAAAGTACTTATGAAACCAAAAAGTGCTTTAAATAATTATAACTGACTACTTTAAAAATAAAACAGCTAAGCCTAAAAACTCATTAAAATTAAAACAAATACCATTCACATACTTCAAATAATCTTTTGTCACTAATTCCTTTCTAAATTTCCTAAGACACAACATTCCTGAGAGTTCTAAAACACCGATCCCTGACTTCCTGACAATCAAAGGGAAAGTAATCCTGACATTCCATTTGTCAAGAACAAGCACAGTTCCTTCCCTTACACAAATCAGTAAGCCCCCAAAAGTACGTTGTAAAACGGGAAAGAATGAATAAGAATGAATACTTTCACAGATTTAAATGTTTAAAGGAGATTAAGACTTTTAACAAGATTTGACAAAAGAAGTGTTACAAGACATGCGGTTTTTAGAACCGTCTACAATTTTATCGCCACAAGTTGTAGGCACATTAAACAACAAACAATAACCAGCCAACCAACCCATCTCTGTCTGTCTATCTCTGTCTATCTCCGTCTGTCTATATGTCTGTCTATCTCTGTCTGTCTATCTCTGTCTGTCTATCTGTCTGTCTATCTCTGTCTGTCTATCTGTCTGTCTATCTCTGTCTGTCTATCTCTGTCTGTCTATATGTCTGTCTATCTCTGTCTGTCTATCTCTGTCTGTCTATCTCTGTCTGTCTATCTCTGTCTGTCTATCTGTCTGTCTATCTCTGTCTGTCTATCTCTGTCTGTCTATCTCTGTCTGTCTATCTCTGTCTGTCTATCTGTCTGTCTATCTCTGTCTGTCTATCTCTGTCTGTCTATCTCTGTCTGTCTATATGTCTGTCTATCTCTGTCTGTCTATCTCTGTCTGTCTATCTGTCTGTCTATCTCTGTCTGTCTATCTGTCTGTCTATCTCTGTCTGTCTATCTCTGTCTGTCTATCTCTGTCTGTCTATCTCTGTCTGTCTATCTGTCTGTCTATCTCTGTCTGTCTCTGTCTGTCTATCTCTGTCTGTCTCTGTCTGTCTATCTCTGTCTGTCTATCTCTGTCTGTCTATCTCTGTCTGTCTATCTCTGTCTGTCTATCTCTGTCTGTCTATCTCTGTCTGTCTATCTCTGTCTGTCTATCTCTGTCTGTCTATCTCTGTCTGTCTATCCGTATGTCTGTCTATCTCTATCTGTCTATCTATGTCTGTCTATCTCTGTCTGTCTATCTATGTCTGTCTATCTCTGTCTGTCTATTCTGTCTGTCT
This sequence comes from Littorina saxatilis, assembly GCF_037325665.1. Classification (NCBI taxonomy): domain Eukaryota; kingdom Metazoa; phylum Mollusca; class Gastropoda; order Littorinimorpha; family Littorinidae; genus Littorina; species Littorina saxatilis. The sequence goes on from NW_027128049.1 coordinate 33,389, forward strand.
ATTCTGTCTATCTATGTCTGTCTATCTCTGTCTGTCTATCTCTGTCTGTCTATCTCTGTCTGTCTATCTCTGTCTGTCTATCTGTCTGTCTATCTATGTCTGTCTATCTCTGTCTGTCTATCTCTGTCTGTCTATATGTCTGTCTATCTCTGTCTGTCTATCTCTGTCTGTCTATTTGTCTGTCTATCTCTGTCTGTCTATCTGTCTGTCTATCTCTGTATGTCTATCTGTGTCTGTCTTTCTCTGTCTGTCTATCTCTGTCTGTCTATCTGTCTGTCTATCTCTGTCTGTCTATCTCTGTCTGTCTATATCTGTCTGTCTCTGTCTGTCTATCTCTGTCTGTCTATCTCTGTCTGTCTATCTCTGTCTGTCTATCTCTGTCTGTCTATCTGTCTATCTCTGTCTGTCTATCTCTGTCTGTCTATCTCTGTCTGTCTATCTCTGTCTGTCTATCTCTGTCTGTCTATCTCTGTCTGTCTATCTCTGTCTGTCTATCTCTGTCTGTCTATCTCTGTCTGTCTATCTATGTCTGTCTATCTATGTCTGTCTATCTCTGTCTGTCTATCTCTGTCTGTCTATCTTTGTCTGTCTATCTGTCTATCTCTGTCTGTCTATCTCTGTCTGTCTATCTCTGTCTGTCTATCTCTGTCTGTCTATCTCTGTCTGTCTATCTCTGTCTGTCTATCTCTGTCTGTCTATCTCTGTCTGTCTATCCGTATCTCTGTCTATCTCTGTCTGTCTATCTCTGTCTGTCTATCTCTGTCTGTCTATCTCTGTCTGTCTATCTCTGTCTGTCTGTCTCTGTCTGTCTATCTCTGTCTGTCTATCTCTGTCTGTCTATCTCTGTCTGTCTATCTCTGTCTGTCTATCTCTGTCTGTCTATCTCTGTCTGTCTATCCGTATGTCTGTCTATCTCTGTCTGTCTATCTCTGTCTGTCTATCTCTGTCTGTCTATCTCTGTCTGTCTATCTCTGTCTGTCTATCTCTGCCTGTATATATGTCTGTCTATCTCTGCCTGTCTATATATGTCTGTCTATCTCTGTCTGTCTATCTCTGTCTGTCTATCTCTGTCTGTCTATCTCTGTCTGTCTATCTCTGTCTGTCTATCTCTGTCTGTCTATCTCTGTCTGTCTATATGTCTGTCTATCTCTGTCTGTCTATCTCTGTCTGTCTATCTCTGTCTGTCTATCTCTGTCTGTCTATCTCTGTCTGTCTATCTCTGTCTGTCTATCTCTGTCTGTCTATCTCTGTCTGTCTATCTCTGTCTGTCTATCTCTGTCTGTCTATCTCTGTCTGTCTATCTCTGTCTGTCTATCTCTGTCTGTCTATCTGTCTGTCTATCTCTGTCTGTCTGTCTCTGTCTGTCTATCTCTGTCTGTCTATCTCTGTCTGTCTATCTCTGTCTGTCTATCTCCGTCTGTCTATATGTCTGTCTATCTCTGTCTGTCTATCTCTGTCTGTCTATCTCTGTCTGTCTATCTCTGTCTGTCTATCTCTGTCTGTCTATCTCTGTCTGTCTATCTCTGTCTGTCTATCTCTGTCTGTCTATCTCTGTCTGTCTATATGTCTGTCTATCTCTGTCTGTCTATCTCTGTCTGTCTATCTCTGTCTGTCTATCTCTGTCTGTCTATCTCTGTCTGTCTATCTCTGTCTGTCTATCTCTGTCTGTCTATCTCTGTCTGTCTATCTCTGTCTGTCTATCTCTGTCTATCTAGCTCTGTCTGTCTATTTCTGTCTGTCTATATCTGCCTGTATGTCTGTCTATCTCTGTCTGTCTATCTCTGTCTGTCTATATATGTCTGTCTATCTCTGTCTGTCTATCTCTGTCTGTCTATCTCTGTCTGTCTATCTCTGTCTGTCTATCTCTGTCTGTCTATCTCTGTCTGTCTATCTCTGTCTGTCTATCTCTGTCTGTCTATCTCTGTCTGTCTGTATGTCTGTATGTCTCTGTCTGTCTGTCTCTATCTGTCTATCTCTGTCTGTCTATCTCTGTCTGTCTATCTCTGTCTGTCTATCTCTATCTGTCTATCTCTGTCTGTCTATCTCTGTCTGTCTATCCGTATGTCTGTCTATCTCTATCTGTCTATCTCTGTCTGTCTATCTCTGTCTGTCTATCTCTGTCTGTCTATCTCTGTCTGTCTATCCGTATGTCTGTCTATCTCTGTCTGTCTATCTCTGTCTGTCTATCTCTGTCTGTCTATCTCTGTCTGTCTATCTCTGTCTGTCTATCTCTGTCTGTCTATCTCTGTCTGTCTATCTCTGTCTGTCTATCTCTGTCTGTCTATCTCTGTCTGTCTATCCGTATGTCTGTCTATCTCTGTCTGTCTATCTCTATCTGTCTATCTCTGTCTGTCTACCTCTGTCTGTCTATCTCTGTCTGTCTATCTCTATCTGTCTATCTCTGTCTGTCTATCTCTGTCTGTCTATCCGTATGTCTGTCTATCTCTATCTGTCTATCTCTGTCTGTCTATCTCTGTCTGTCTATCTCTGTCTGTCTATCTCTGTCTGTCTATCTCTGTCTGTCTATCTCTGTCTGTCTGTCTCTGTCTGTCTATCTCTGTCTATCCGTATGTCTGTCTATCTCTATCTGTCTATTTATGTCTGTCTATCTCTGTCTGTCTATCTCTGTCTGTCTAGCTCTGTCTGTCTAGCTCTGTCTGTCTATCTCTGTCTGTCTATCTCTGTCTCTGTCTCTCCTGTCCCCCTCCCCTCCCCTCCCCCTCAGCTCCTACACGGCCAATCTAATCTGTCAATGTGTTGGGGGTCGTATACATGCATTGTCCGTTTCAGTGTCGATAAATGCAAATAGACTGAACATTCCTCATTGATGACGATCGCAACAGCCAAGTTGATGGTTGAGTGTTTGGGACCCCGCCACCTGCTTGATAAAGAGAAGAGATGTTCCGATCTCCCGGGTCACTTTATTTGCATACCTGCTTGCCCCCCACCCCCCTCCCCCATTTTGTGGCACAAAACCAGGTAAAAATGGTAAAGAGCCTGAAATCCATGTCGGTGAATTATAGAAACATGAAAATACCCAGCATGCATCCCACGACACAGAGTAGAGTATAATTATATGGCCGACGCAACATACGGCCAAGCACATACAATCCTCTTCGTGCAAAACCATGGGTGTACATGGGCGTTTTGGCCCACAAACGCACAGGAAAATGAAATAATGTTTGAACATTTTTTCTATGTACCATGTGAGGAAACACGTTCACATACTATTGCATGACAATATGGTGAGTCACACTATCTAAAACAACGCTATGACAGAAGTGACGGTCATATCATGCAAACCACTCATAATTATGAACAGCGCTATGACAGAAGTGACGGTCATATCATGCATACCACTCATAATTATGAACAGCGCTATGACAGAAGTGACGGTCATATCATGCACACAACTCATAACTATGAACAGCGCTGTGACAGAAGTGACGGTCGTATCATGCATACAACTCATAATTATGAACAGCGCTGTGAAAGAAGTGACGGTAATATCATGCATACAACTCATAATTATGAACAGCGCTGTGACAGAAGTGACGGTAATATCATGCACACAACTCATAATTATGAACAGCGCTGTGACAGAAGTGACGGTCATATCATGCATACAACTCATAATTATGAACATCGCTATGACAGAAATGACGGTCATATCATGCACACCACTCATAATTATGAACATCGCTATGACAGAAGTGACGGTCATATCATGCATACCATTCATAATTATGAACAGCGCTGTGACAGAAGTGACGGTCATATCATGCACACAACTCATAATTATGAACAGCGCTGTAACAGAAGTGACTGTAATATTATGCAAACCACACATATGAACATCGCTATGACAGACGTGACGGTAATATCATGCATAGTACATAATTATATGAACAGTGCTAGGACAGAAATGACAGTAATATCCTGATCATTACATATATGAACAGTGCTAGGACAGAAATGACAGTAATATCCTGATCATTACATATATGAACAGTGCTAGGACAGAAATGACAGTAATATCCTGATCATTACATATATGAACAGTGCTAGGACAGAAATGACGGTAATATCATGATCTTTACATATAATTATGAACAGTGCTATGACAGAAGTGACGGTTCTATCATGCACATCACACAGGGACCGGCTGTGGAATGTGCTCCGCCGTGCAGTACCTCTGGGTCACCGGGGAACCAGGCTGCCTCTCCTGCCCCGCCCTTGATGGCAAGATCACAGGAATCAGAGGACCAAGTGTTAAGGTTGTCAGACCATGAGGTAAATTCATCTCAGAAAAAAAACCACCCACGGAAACCTCATATTTTAAGACTTGAAGTTATGTTTCAAATGAATAAGGTGCATTATCATTAGTTTTACTCTTTTTGTGTTGTTGTTGTTGTTGTTGTTGTTGTTGTTGTTGTTGTTGTTGTTGTTGTTGTTGTTGTTGTTGTTGTTTTCCTTGTTTTTGTTTTTCATTTTGAATTTACATCATAGAGCAACAATTATCTGCTGTGTTCTAGGCAAATATTGTATGAACCACCAACCAGACATACGTCCCTATTTGGTGTCTGTATTTTCACTGTCTTCATAGTTGACGTAGGTTGTGAATGATACTAGAAGTGAGCAGACAGTACATCATCATGTCTTGGATTCCAGAGAGAGTTTCTCAACGCCTGGTTCCCTCACCTTGAGAGCGAATCATACATAATCCCCCCGGCTCACATGGACACTGTGCATGAGAGAATGGCATATACCGGAGAAAGTGAGAGAATCCAGGTACTGAAAACACAGCAACAAATAGACATAGATGAGAGTATAGAGGTCAGGGACACTGTCCGCATAGACAGAGTGCTGAAAAATGTCCACCACTGCATGAATCAGATAAAGGACAAGGCCGCAAGGGAAACAGAAATTATGGTAATTCTGACTCAAGCTAAACTTGGTGTATATGGTGCTGATACCCAAAGCATCTATACTGGTGCAGCCGCCAGGAACACGAACAGCGTCAAAGCAGAGCCGTTGAACCTGAAGGAGGACTTTGTTGACCTGATCGTCATACATCGCGAGCGTGGGATAATGATGGCGGCAATCATACCTCAGACAGAAGACGACCCCCTTGCAGTTCAAGAAGAACTAAAGAAGGCCGCTGCGTACCTGAAGCAAGCCAGAGATGTTGTGAGGCGCTCTGTTCTGGGTGACCTGGTCACACAGCCAGCCCTCCACCAGGCCATTGTCCTGCCCGACACAACGAGACGCTGTCTGCAGGAGGTGCTGGAAAACATGAGCGATGTAAGTTAACACTTGACCTACACTCGCTCACACACGCAAACACAGACGCACGCAGGAGAGAAATAGAGAGAGAGAGAGAGAGAGAGAGAGAGACAGAGAGAGAAATAGAGAGAGAGAGAGAGAGAGAGAGAGAGAGAGAGAGAGAGCTTTGTTCACCAACGTAAAGTAAGGGCCAGTTCATAGCGCTATGCTCTTAGTCCACACACTGTGTGCAGTGTCCGTCCGTATGTCCGATCAAAAAACTTAACGTTAAGATTATCTGGGATGATTTTGAAGCTAGACCTTTGAACATTTGCAGACTTCTGGTGTTTAATTATCTTCCGATTTGACCCCGATTTGATTGACCCTCGTCAAATGTTGGGGTCACAGCAGGGTCATGTTCGATTCATAAAAAATGTAACGTTGACCTTATCTCAGTTTTTGTTTAAGCTAGAGCTTTGAAGCTGTGAACACTGCACCGCCGACATCACCCTAGTTCGATTGACACTCGTAAAATGTTGGGGTCACAACGGGGTCATGCTCATCAACTTTTTAAGTTGAGTTTCTTTCAGATATTAAGGAAACAAAGCCTCCATATTTCCCACAATTGTAGGTGTGGTTTTTTTTTTATCAGCAGACATGACCAAAATGTAGCTTGTTTCGTAAATGTTCACAGTAATAGCATGGACATGTTTGCTGGACAAGATGATCACCACTGAACATATCTGGAATATTACAGGTCACACTTTTGATCAAATTTTTGTCGATTATTCTGATGCCAACGTTTCTCTGTAACATTTAATTTATGAAGCTGAAAGAG
>NW_027128050.1:0-8854 GCF_037325665.1 Littorina saxatilis
AGCTGTCGTTGAAGGAAGAACTGAAGATTTACATAACTCACTTCTGCATAATGGAACCTTACGTTCAAGAGGGCGTCGTCTGTGGTAAGGATTTACATCGGAAACCAAGACCGGCAGTTTGGAATATAAATATGCTGGGGTTAAACGATTTACGATTTTATAATACAGCAAGAGTTTATGACGACGTCGCCTTTCTTTCAGGGGCACAAAACCCGATTCATTATGCAATTTTTGGTGGCTTGTACCACGAACTGCACCTACAATAATTCGGATTGCATCGAGATGCAAGGTCTCCAACTCGTCTGCCAAACACTTCGTACAGTTATCCCAAATAACGTCCGCGTAATCAAACAATGGTAATATAAAGGATTTGTATATAACTTCAAGCGATTTTCTGTTTAGACGATACTTGAATAAACCAAAACACGCAATTGACTTTCTACACTTAGCAATGCGACTTTTATCCGAAGTTCAAAGCGCGTATGCCGTGTGAGATGGCATTAATTTTTTTACACAATATATCACGCATTCACATCGGCCAGTAGATCAACAGCCTATAGGCGCTGCATCCCACCTTTCACGGCCTATTATTCCAAGTCACACGGGTATTTTGGTGGACATTTTTATCTACGCCTATACAATTTTGCCAGGAAAGACCCTTTTTGTCAATCGTGGGATCTTTAACGTGCATACCCTAATGTAGTGTACACGAAGGGACCTCGGTTTATCGTCTCATCCGAAAGACTAGCACTTGAACCCACCACCAAGGTTAGGAAAGGGGAGAGAAAATTGCTAACGCCCTGACCCAGGCTCGAACTCGCAACCTCTCGCTTCCGAGCGCAAGTACGTTACCACTCGGCCACCCAGTCCTCACGGCTTTTGATGTATGCGTGTTTAGGTGGTATCAGCCATCTGCACTTATGGTAGAATGACCAAGATCTTTAACGTGTCATTGTGGTGACACGGGGGTGGGAGATGGATACCCTCTCTGGGTCTGCACATAAAGTTGACCCGTGTCCGTCCCGGCCCGGATTCGAACCAGCGACCTTTCGATCACAAGTCCAGTGCTCTACCACCTGAGCTACCCGGGCCCCAAATTCGCTACTATACAGAGAGAAACTCCTTGCAAGAGAAGAACAAAGAATCACCATGGTGTTTGAATGTTTGAAAAAAAAGACTGTATACATATTTGCTTTACATTCATTTCAAAGTTGTATCATTCGGACCGTTTTTCAAGTTGTCTATAAATTCACTCCAACAGGTTTTTTTACAAAAATAATGAATATAAAAAAATCCAGCTGTAGACAGATAGCAGAGAGAGAGAGAGAGAGAGAGAGAGAGAGAGAGAGAGAGAGAGAGAGAGAGAGAGAGAGAGAGAGAGAGGGAGAGAGACAGAGACAGAGAGAGAGACAGAGAGAGAGAGAGAGAGAGAGAGAGAGATGGTGGTGGTCTCAGTAATTGTTATAAAGTACAGGTTCAATTAAAACAAAACGGGCTTGTGGACATAGAAGGCGTTTAAACTGGACACGTGTAATAGGAGACAAAAAATTTTTTAAAAAATAAAAAAACCAGGATCAATCAATAATGATCCTTGTACTTGTACTAGTTCCAATCAGCATTACATTGTTGAATATTGCTACTAAGCCCCCCAAAAATATAGGTGTGGTTACGGTAACATAGCCAAAAAAATAGGGTAGGAAGGTAGGCAATCACTTTTTTTTTCTTTTCTTTTTTTTTCTAATGTGTACAAATTAAACCTACTTGACAGGGAAATAAGTGTGCGACTCGGGCGCTTTCGCTTTCATTGCGTTTTCTGCACTCGTTTTTGTTTTGTTTTTTTGACAAATGTAATAAAAAGTTATAGGGTCGGCCCCTAAAAATAGGGTAGGTCGGGTTACCGTAACCACACCTATTTTTTTTTTTAGGCCCAATGAAAGCGATTTTATATTTCTATTCTAAAAGTTGTTCTTATATCACATGTAACAGCCTGGTCGGATGTGAGACGGCGCGCCGTACTGTTTGAACGAGAAGGAATGTGCCTTTAACCTGCCTTTTTCAGCCTATAGCCTCGTTGTTTTTGGCTCACGTAAGTGTAGCCTATGCGATGCTAACTTTTGTCTGTCTGTGCGTGCGTGCGTATGTATGTATGTGGTAGTGACTCTAACATTTGAAGACGTCACATTACATTGACGTCACATTATGACGTAAGAGGGTTTGACGTCACGCGAAGGAATTACTGAAAGTCTCGGTCATTGTTTTTTGAGCGGGCCGAGACTAGTTGGCAGTCGTGTCCCTGTAAGTAGGCTACATGCAGACAGACAGATCTAGATCTAGTGTCTCGCTTTCTTGCACAGTTTCACCTATGCTCTTTCTGTTGTGTGTGTGTGTGTGTGTGTGTGTGTGTGTGTGTGTGTGTGTGTGTGTGTGTGTGTGTGTGTGTGTGTGTGTGTGTGTGTGTGTGTGTGTGTGTGTGTGTGTGTGTGTGTGTGTGTGTGTGCGTGCGTGCGTGCGTGCGTGCGTGCGTGCGTGCGTGCGTGCGTGCGTGCGTGCGTGCGTGTGTGTGTGTGTGTGTGTGTGTGTGACGGAGTGATTGAGTTTGTGTTACTGTTTGTCGATTTCTTACGTGAGCCTTGATGGCTTCGCCTCTTGTTTTTATCAAGATGTTAACCATCATTCGTGAAAGTTTGTGTGTTTTCATTTTCTTCATAATTAGTGTTTTTAGCTGGGTTGTTTTTTCTTCTGGTTTTAAGAGTATAGCAAACTTTGCGTGTATCGTCAACGGAAAGGTCAGCGCACATTTTGCGGAAATCGTCAATGGAGCCAAGACGGCAAACAGGAAACGGTTTTATGTAGAAGGCATCCCGTCATCTACCATTACTCATGCGTTGTCCTTCCTTCGAATTGTGTGTGTTTGTGTATGTGTGTGTGTGTGTGTGTGTGTGTGTGTGTGTGTGTATGTGTGTGTGTGTGTGTGTGTGTGTGTGTGTGTGTGTGTGTGTGTGTGTGTGTGTCATGTGTGTGTGTGTGCGTGTGTGTGGGCGTCAGTGTGTGCGTGCGTGCGTGCGTGCTTGCGTGTTTGCGTGTGTGTGCGGTTTTTTTCTCCAATTTTGTTTTTGATGTGATTTTTTTCTCCTGGCTTCGTTTAGTTTTTCGTACATCGTCAACATCTCGGTCAGCCTTTGCTAGGAGGACATCGTCCAAAAAACACCGAGACGGCCAAGGGGACGTAAGCTGGGGGCAAGGGAAAGAACCGCGCTAAATCAATATCGCTTGTGACAGAGGCACGTCGGGGCTATCGACCTGAGAGCATCCAATTCCGTCATGTCCCCTTAGCTCAGGCCACATTTCGGTCACTGGAACATTGGGTGGGCTAGCTAGCCAGCTATAACGCTGTCCTAGGCCTATAGGCCCTATGAGTGTGAACGCTCACGCACGCCGACGTCTTTTATCAATGAAAGCTCAAACGCCTTGCTGTCTGTTTCGATGTCTGCATGCTAACTACACTAGCTAGAAACACTCTCGATGTCTGTATTTATGCGTGCCTATGTCAGTTCTGAATGAAGGTTTGATCGCCTGGCTCTCTGTGTCGATGGGTGCAGGGTTTCTAAACTATTCCGAAACACCCTCGATGTCTGTATGAATGTGTGCCAAAGTCTGTTCTGGGTGTAAGTTAGACCTGTTTCGATGTCCGCATGCTAACTACGCTGATCAGAAACACTTTCGATGTCTGTATGTATGCGTGCCAAAGTCTGTTCTGAATGTGGACTGGTTTGATCGCCTGGATGTCTGTGTCGATGGGCGCAGGGTTTCTCCACTACTCAGAAACACCCTCGATGTCTGTATGAATGTGTGCCAAGATCTGTGTAGGTTTGATCGCTTGGCTGTCTGTTTCGATGTCTACATGCTAACTACACTAGCCAGAAACACTTACGATATCTGTATCTATGTGTGCCAAAGTCTGTTCTGGATGTAGGTTTGATCGCTTGGCTGTCTGATTCGATGTGCGTTTCAACACTAGTCAGCTTACAAACTCGATGTCTGTATAATGTACTAACACGCATGCCAAATTCTGTAAGTTCCGGGTGATAGATTGATTGCCAGTCCGCTTAGGGGCAAATTATACCTGCGCAGTCAGCGGCACAGACGACACACTGCAGATTATTGAGGTACTGTAATTCTTTTCTTCCCAGCCCGCTACACGTTGCGTGAAAAGAAAAACAGCCAAGTACTCGTCATAATCCCTATCGCAGCATGCAGCGCCGCTGACTCTGCGCAGGTATAATTTGCCCCTTATAAGCAGAATATACCTGCGCAGTTTCAGCGGCACAGACGACGCACTGCCTATTATTTATGCCGCGATAGGGATTATGACGAGTACTTTGGCTTTTTTTCTTTTCACGCAACGTGTAGAGGGCTGGGATCATCTGCAGTGCGTCGTCGGTCCTGCTGAAGTTACATAGGTGAGCGGAGCCCCTTACAGTTACACCCCTCGATGACTGCATGTATACATGACTGTACGCGTGCCAGTGTATGTTTTGGGGTGTACTCTCGATCGCCTGGCTGCATGGCTGTTTTGATGACTGCAGGTTAGCTATAGTCAGGTAACACCCGCAATATCTGTATACACTTACACGTATGCCGAAGGCTGTCCCGGATGCAAACCCGATCGCCTTGCTGTCTGTTTCAATGTCTGTATATTGTGTACATAAAAATCAATACAAATTAGTTCATGGAAAGTTTCAATCATTGAAAAAACGAAACATTTACTAGAAACTTTATTGATCTTGGAAGTCGACAAACAAGATGCACATCAGACAAATGATAATGAAGAACAAATGAACACTTTGCTTCTACTTCAACCATGTTTTGAAGAAAATGTTTAGGTTGTAACTGTCTTGGCTTGCCAATCATCGGATCTGAAGTGTTCTGTTTGTCGGCGGCCTACCAAGTGTTTGTGTCTAACATTGCCGAACTAGCTCGCTCGCTTTCTCTCTCTCTTTTTCTCACTCTCTCTCTGTCTCTCTCTGTGTCTCTCTCTCTCCCTCCTTCCCTCGCCCCCCCTCCATCTCTCTCTCTCTCTCTTTCTCTCCTTTCCTCCCTCCCTCCCCCTGTCTTTCTCTCGCTCGCTCTCTCTCTCTCTCTTTCCCTCTCAGTGGCTCTCTCTCCCTCTCTCTATCTCCCTCTCTCCCTCTCTCTGTCCCTGTCTCTCTCTCTCTCTTTCTCTCTCTCTCTCTCTCCTTCCCTCGCCCCCCTCCCTTCCTCTCTCTATCTCTCTCTTTCTCTCCCTTCCTCCCTAGCCCTCCCTCCACCTCTCTCTCTCTCTCGCTCGCTCTCTCTTTCCCTCCGGCTCTCCCCCCCTCCCCGTCTCTCTCTCTCTTTCCCTCTCTCTCTTTTCTTTTCCTCTCTCTCTCTTTCCCTCTCTCTCTCTTTCTCTCTCTCTCTCTTTCTTCTCTCTCTCCCTCTCCCTCTCCCTCTCCCTCTCCCTTTCTCTCTCTCTCTCTCTCTCTATCTCTCTCTCTCTCTCTCTCTCTCTCGCTCTCTCTCTATGTCTCAGAGAGAGCGAGACTGACAGAGACAAAAAGAAACTCACAGACAGACAGACAGAGAGAGACCCAAACAGAAGAATAGGAGCAGCAAAAGCTGTACAATCCTCCACGAATCCTATTCCTTCTCCGACACGGCGTAGCCCAGTCGATTGGCCAAGTGTTTGTCTCCCTCATCAGTTTGATTGCCGTCTCAACTCAAATCCCGCACTGCTGACCATTGACCCCGAAGACGAAATGTCTGTGCCCGAACGGACGGACGGAATCACGTTTGCGGGCGTTTGTAAGGTAGATGCGAAAGACCGTACAGAAAATAAATTCAGTCTCTGGTACATACGAGTTCTTTCTTCTTCGTCTTTCAAAAGACACCAGGATGTGTGTAGATTAAAGAGAGTACTCGCTTAATTGCAGTACGTCTTAGATGTGCTTGGAGCTAAACAATCAGTTTATAAAAAAGAGCAACGTTAACAAAAATGAAATAGTCAATGAAGAATACACATTTCGTTTGTAAGAATAGCTGCTAAAAACCTGTCTGACTCAGACTCGCACTGTTCAGTCAAAAAATATGTTGGCTTTTTAAGAACATGCCATTCTTATACAATGATTTAGCCAAACAAATACAAAATTAATGATCATGATGTAACCCCCCGCACCCTTCGCCTCCCATCATAATCCTAACCCCTCATCCTCCTTCTCCTCCTTCCCCCCTCTACATAATTAATCCACCAAGACAAAAGTTCCAAAAGCTACTGCACGAGTAATTACAAAAATGTGTTATAAATAAAAACACGATAGAAAAAAAGACAACATCGTTATTCATGGGCAAAAGACCAGTGTGACACCACAAAGCCACATAACGTGTGTGGGAAGCCGTCATCGCACACAATGCAATCCCCCGTCGCCCCCCGCCCACACATCACTCTCGGCTTTCAACCAGCATTTCCACAAAAGGCGAAAACAGCCCCCAAGGGAGATAACAAGGCCAGAAGCATGCCGAGAGTCTGGGACGGAAGTGTTGAGAGTATAATGATGTCGAGTCACGTTGAATAAGCTGATGATGTGGGTGCACAGTTTTTTTCGTCTTCCCCCTTTTCCGTTGTTGTTGTTGGTTGTTGGTTGTTGGTTGTTGGTTGTTGGTTGTTGTTGTTACTCTGGGACGGAAGCGTTGAGAGAGTAATGATATCGAATCATGTTGAATCAGCTGATGATGTAAATAAATGCACTGTTTCTTTCGCCTACCCCCTTCCTCCTTGTTGTTGTTGTTGTTGTCGTGGAGGTGGTTGTTGCTGCTGATGTTGTTGTTGTTGTCGTGGGTGTGGTTGTTGCTGCTGATGTTGTTGTTGTTGTCGTGGGTGTGGTTGTTGCTGCTGATGTTGTTGTCGTGGGGGTGGTTGTTGCTGCTGATGTTGTTGTTGTTGTCGTAGGTGTGGTTGTTGCTGCTGATGTTGTTGTTGTCGTGGGGGTGGTTGTTGCTGCTGATGTTGTTGTTGTTGTCGTGGTTTTTTTGTTGCTGCTGTGGTTGTTGCTGCTGATGTTGTTGTCGTGGGGGTGGTTGTTGCTGCTGATGTTGTTGTTGTCATGCGCATTTTTCTTAAGTTATTTTGTCTAACGTCAGAAAGTACAACAAATTTGTGTTTACGGTAAAGTACCCGGTATAATTTTTTCTTGATCAAAAGTGTTCAGTTCCTTCCATCATTATCGTTTTCTGTGTTTGTCTGTTGTAGATGATGATGGTCAAGTCTTGCAAGTCAAAAACTTGTGACTGTTTAATATTTCGTTTGTAATTAAACATTTTCTTCTATTTCATTCACAATTTTTTCTTCACCGCACGAAGGAAGGGAGATAAACGCGCAAAACACTGGAGAAGAGTAAAAATAGTATAACGGGAATATGGACTGAGCGTTGTCGACAGTGACCTTCTAAAAATAGAAACGGGAATATGGATTGACGCCACACGAAGGAAGGGAGATAAACGCTGAAAACACTGGAGAAGATAAGGAATGGATCCAGAGAAAAACCAAAATCGGTTCAGCGCTGCGCGCTGAGAGCACGTGTTGAAATATCTCATCGAGAAGGTTGTGTCCGGGGTCTACCTGAATATGGCCACCAAATTTGAAACAGATCCATCGAGAACCTTGGGCGTGCATCGCGGACACACTCACACACACACACACACACACACACACACACACACACACACACACACACACACACACACACACACACACACACACACACACACACACACACAGCCACACGTCGTATATATATATATATAGATATAAGCCATGCTAAATCGAGTGATGATGATGTGAAAACACGTTTTCGTGTGCGTTCAGGTTTTTTCGTCGTCGTCGTCGTCGTCGTCGTCGTCGACGTCGTTGTTGTCGTTGTTTTTAAAGCCTATTTCTCAACCTTTCAGTGAAGCCAAAAAAGATGGTTGTACGGGAGGAATGAAGGAAGGACAGTAGAGTCACACAAATCTGCCGAGTTGGCAGACAAAAATCGAACGCCCGAGTGCAAAGAAACCAAGACAGTCATTCCTCGGCTCGGGACAAAGCTGACACCAGGAAGTCAGATCTATAGACATGAGTATGGCTTATTGTTTTGTTTAACGTCCCACACACCGTTATGGCTATCCAGGATCGTTAGTGAGGGTGGTAATTAAGCCATCTTCAGACACACTACAAATTAACCTTACACAGGGACGGCCAAATCATCCGCCAGGTCGCGAGTAAAAAAATTCGCCGGGCTAGTAAAACCCGCCTGCTAAGTGTAGAAAGTCCTTTTTCACTTAAATTTTGGTGCATGCGCTGTGAAGTTTATTGTCAGATCTACCGGAACTAGGGGGCAAAAGGAAAAATCGACAACGAGGCTTGGTGCAAAGTCAAGTGCGGAGACGACGAGGCAAACTGTTGTGTTTGCAACTGCAAGTGCAACAGTGGAATGAAGAAACAGAAATACGGTGGACAGAATTTGTTATTGTATGGCTTTCCGATGGGTGCAAGTGCGAAGGTGTAACAGCGAAGGACGCGATGGGTGCAAGCAATCCGACGACAGGGGTTTGTCGTGCCATTGAAAAGTCTGCTCGAGTCACTTCGTGTCTGGCAATGGCACGGCTATCAGCGATGCCAACTACGTTGACTTCGTACCCACCCTTAATCTTGGATTTCCCCCTCCCCACTCTCTACCTCTCTCTTTCTCTCGCATGATACCGTAAATAAATACACGGATGTTTTTCTGTGCGTGAGTTTGTGTGTACGATACCGTGTGTACGTATGCGTTTGTGCGTGAGTGTGCGTGTGTGTGTG
>NW_027128051.1:0-10598 GCF_037325665.1 Littorina saxatilis
AGGGGGGGGGGGGGGGGAAAGAAGGATAAGGGCAAAGAAATATCGTGAAAGATGAAGAAGTGAGCAAGAGGTATTGGGGAAGATTTAAAAAGAGACAAAGGGATGTGACGGCGTAGAACAAAGGAGTAGAAGCACGGGGCATTAGAAATACGAGAAAGATGAAGAATCAGACAAGAGGTATCGAGGAGAGGAAGGGAGGATATAGTTTGGGGAAAGGGAGAGACAAGAGGTATCGAAGAGAGGAATAGAGGAGAGATTGTGGGAAGGGCGATACAAGAGGTATCGAAGAGAGGAAGGGAGGAGAGAGTTTGGGGAAAGAGCGAGACAAGAGGGTTGGGTGACAAAGAGGACGAGGAAACGAGGGGGTAAGGACGGGACGAAAGGACTAACTGGGATCAGACACAACACTCTGTCTGTATCGATCACGCTGGGGATCCTTGGCCCGCTCCATCTTTTTATCTGATTTTTTCACCCCGCGCCTCTTCTTGGTCACGTTGCTCGCTCCGTGGTCAGCGCCTTGCTTCTGTTGCTTCTGCTGCTTTTGTTGCTTCTGCTGCTTCTGCTGCCTCTTTGGTCTTTGCTCTCTTTATTTCTGCTCTTGTACTCTGTGGTTTTCTTCTCATTTTATTTTCTCTTGTAGCTTTCCCTCTTCTTGCCCTTGCATGCAGTTTGCAAGCTTAGCTGTATCGGTTTATTTTGCACCATGCTGCCAGTGCTAGACGACACACATTTGATATTGTCGCAGATATCGACATAGTGAAAACAAAGAAAAACAAAACACAACCATTAATTTACATTTATCGTGATCACAGTAGCTGAGTTCTAACTTGTGCATTTAAACACGAAACTACTGGGTGGCCGAGTGGTAACGCACTTGCGCTCGGAAGCGAGAGGTTGCGAGTTCGACCCTGGGTCAGGGCGTTAGCAATTTTCTCCCCCCCCCCCCCCCCCCTCTTTCCTAACCTAGGTGGTGGGTTCAAGTGCTAGTCTTTCGGATGAGACGAAAAACCGAGGTCCCTTCGTGTACACTACATTGGGGTGTGCACGTTAAAGATCCCACGATTGACAAAAGGGTCTTTCCTGGCAAAATTGTATAGGCATAGATAACACAAAACATGTCCACCAAAATACCCGTGTGACTTGGAATAATAGGCCGTGAAAAGTAGGATATGCGCCGAAATGGCTGCGATTTGCTGGTCGATGTGAATACGTGATGTATTGTGTAAACAAATCCATCTCACACGGCATAAATAGATCCCTGCGCCTTGAGTCCGAGTCTGGAGATACGCGCGCGATATAAGACTTCATAAATCAAATGTACTAAACAGCATTGGGGAGGGGGCGGCAGGCGGGATAAGGGAAGGGGGGATAAGGGAAGGGGGGATGGGCTGGGGGGCAGGGGACAGGTGGTGGGTGGGTGGGTGGTGAGGGTGGGGATGGGAGGTGCAGAAGGGCGAAGTGACAGCATGCACATACAGAAGATGTAATGAGCAATAAAACACTAATTATAACTAAAAATTGAATAAAAGGTTCAAACAAAATATATACAAATAAATCAAATGCGAAGGTAGGGCCAGGGTAACTTACTATATAATGCTCTTGGGAATTCGAGTCTCGGTTTCTGGTCTATTGTATTTATAAATATTTCATTATATAAAACTCAAGTTGTTTGTTGCATACGGTGGGGACAATAATGGAAACCCACGTGTGACCCGCTCGAATTGGATTTTGTAATGATGACATCACATTTTTTTTTCAAAACATTCGAATTGGTTTTTGTTTAAATAATGACCTCACATTTGGACACCCAAAAGCACCTGCCTAGATCATTTTGACGGAGTGGTATACATTACACTGAAGAAGCTTGCGATGGTGAAAGGGAATTGATGTGTAACACAATACTCATCCCTCTGTTCCCCGCCCACTCTAGTTATCTCAAACAAGAAAAGATCTGATTTGTTTTAGTGTTAATGTTTAAAAATGTTGCAACATTTCAAATGAATTCAGAAAGAGCCACAAAAATGACAAACAAAATTCGAATTTAAATGAAAATATTGTTCAGAGGGATAGATTGTGGTCAGCCTGATGCCAGATGTTTGTGGCACTAGGTTATGCTTGGAGTAGTAGTATTTTTGTTGTGAAAACAGAAATACAACTACTCTGATAAGAATTGAAATCAGAGACTGTCAATAGTCCGAGCGAAAAGAATGATTATGGTTTATACATTCACAGAAGACGTATCCGTCAAAGCGCCAAATATGCTCAACTGAATATATTTGTAACAGCTGAGGCTATTCACTCTTCCCACGAAACAGACACATTACCATGGCACTGAATAATAAGAATAAGACCGTTGTTAAGTATGTTGGTATTTCCGCTTTGCAAAAGCTGCAGGTGTGGCCGTTTGGTCTTTTGTCGCTAAAGTTGTTGACGTTAGAAAATATATTACACACAAAAGAAACATTGTTGGTTTTTAAATGATTATGATCCAATCGATCACAGGTGTTTTGTTCCACCTTTGACCTACTTGCACAATACTGTACGTGTTTCACGTTTCCAGCCTTGATATTATGTTACATTCTTCTGAAAAGGCCAATCCTTTCATATCTTTGGTGATATCGAATATACACTTTTTGTCTTCGACTTTCTCTTAAATTGACAAATGTTTGTTTTCTCCGTGGTTGTTCTGTATCCCTTCCTGTATCTTGTCTTGACACATTCCTCACATTCCTCACATTCCTCCTCCTCGTCTAAGACTTACACTCGTTGCTTTTTCAAATAGTGAACAGCTCGCTTTCGCTCGCAGTTTAATGTGTTTAAAAAAACATCTCGTGTAAATCTGGTACGACACAGCACGCCATGTAGTATTCTCTATAGACACAGCACGCCATGTAGTATTCTCTATAGACACAGCACGCCATGTAGTATTCTCTATAGACACAGCACGCCATGTAGTATTCTCTATAGACACAGTACGCCATGTAGTATTCTCTATAGACACAGCACGCCATGTAGTATTCTCTATAGACACAGCACGCCATGTAGTATTCTCTATAGACACAGCACGCCATGTAGTATTCTCTATAGACACAGCACGCCATGTAGTATTCTCTATAGACACAGCACGCCATGTAGTATTCTCTATAGACACAGCACGCCATGTAGTATTCTCTATAGACACAGTACGCCATGTAGTATTCTCTATAGACACAGCACGCCATGTAGTATTCTCTATAGACACAGTACGCCATGTAGTATTCTCTATAGACACAGTACGCCATGTAGTATTCTCTATAGACACAGCACGCCATGTAGTATTCTCTATAGACACAGTACGCCATGTAGTATTCTCTATAGACACAGTACGCCATGTAGTATTCTCTATAGACACAGCACGCCATGTAGTATTCTCTATAGACACAGTACGCCATGTAGTATTCTCTATAGACACAGCACGCCATGTTCGCGCGTGTGTGCGTGCGTGCGTGCGTGCGTGCGTGCGTGCGTGCGTGCGTGCGTGCGTGCGTGCGTGCGTGCGTGCGTGTTTTGGAACATTATTTACTGCTGTTTTTCCCACGACATTTTTTTTATGTTGATGCCGTTCGACTTTTATTGTCTACTTGATTTCTCCGAAAAGGTCAAACTTCATACACTTCATGGTTCTTTATTCTTTCTTTTTTTTAATCTCAATTTTGTTTTCTGATTTCAAATACAACTTGCCTTATTCTCGATCTGGCATATGTACTTTTTTTATTTTGTCAAACTTCTTGCTCCTTTCCTGTCCTATGTCTTGGCTTGTAACTACGTTTCTTGACGTTGCTGTGTTCTTTGCTTTTCTATATGGGTAATTAATTCTCTCGAAAAAACTAACTGTTGTTGGGTTTGTTCTTGTTTTTCTTCACGACTGTACTCTTTTCCTCTTTGTCATTGTCCATTGTTTATTTGTCACCATTACAAAAACAGAACTATTCTTATTTTTCAAATATTTCTTTCGCTTTGCTTTCCATATCATTTCCATAATGTCGAATACGCTTAACTTTACACCTTTCCCTTTGTCTTCTCTATCTGTTTAATGCTATTTCTTTAGTCTCACTTCTTAAAGGCTGACATAGTCCTATTTAATTAGTTTAATTACTTCCAGGGCTTTTCCCATCGTTGCGGGGATGTATAAATTAAGCTTCCTGCAAAGTTTTAGGTTTGAAGTCCTTACCAATTACGAGAAATAAATAATTCTTTATTACATTGTTTCGCAACAGTTCTCCAGGACTTGGGCTATTTTTAAACCGTTAACGTAACTTCGTGACGTTTCGTAAACCAAACATGGCGTTTGAGACTGTTTTGTTTACATTCGACACTATCAACACCACTTTGCAATACCGTCTGAAATAATATTTTCTGTGTTCGAAAGCTACAGCCAATCGTTATTATATCCCCTCAGGTACAGTTTTATAACATTATTGGCACATGTAAACAATCTACTATATAATACTGGTAGGGTTTTCGGTGGTTTTTCGATTCCTGTGACCAAACCGCGCGGATTTGTGCCTTCTCCTTCGGTTACCATGCCAACGTGACCCAGGAAATCGATTCCGCTAGGTCCCGACTTCCAATTTTGTCCACGAACAAAGTTTCAAGAGGTTTGTCTCGCAAATTTGAGCAGACAACAGTGAACTTTGACCTGAACTTTGACCTCGCCGAAAGAGATCTGTGATTGGTTCTTCTTCAACTTCAATACGCGTGGCCTTTTTCGCCGTGTGGACGTATCTCCTACCAAACCCCGCCGGTTTGGACCCTGTCCCTCGGTTTTCCCGTAGTAACGGATCGCGATGAAGACGATAGGCTGGGTTAGATTGACGACTTCGAAAGCGAAATGGCTTTTTGAGGCCTTTTTAACGTGAAATGTCGTAGCAGACAGAATATCCCAGCTATCCCATTGGCCGAAAGCGAACGGTTTGACTAAACACTACGCGACCGCACCTCAGACGAACCTAGCTGTGTGTTTTATTTCTCTACCCCAGACGAACCTAAAATAATAAGAAGATAGATAGATCTGTTTATCTGTTAATGGAACTCCAAAATATTCCATAGATTTGTTTACTTAATTTTTAAAAGATAAGTTCGAAACATTATCATCTGATAAGTCGCCGTATAACCTTATAGGTTCCAGCGACTAAATATTTCCCCACGGTGCAACCATAGACATGTACGTCATCATGATCTCCCCTTAATTTGACCGTTATTTTGGCTGTCTTAGTGAAATGGTAAGATATATCTCCATGTTTTTTACATGTAAGTGTTCGGAAAAAATACAGTTATAGCAGTTATGTACAAAAATAAGCAGCATATGCTCTTTTCGCCAAAGTAAAGTCCTTTTTTCTTCTGGTTTCTTATATGTGTCACAGCACACTGCAAGCTTTTAGGCGAATAGCAAGTGAGTGGTATATATATATCATCAATTTTATAGTAGGTAACGGTGTGAATTACTTGCCATGTTCATGTTCATTATACGTTTTCCATATGTGTCATTTAATTGTGTATTGCTTGATGCCATGTATGTGTGTGTGTGTGTGTGTGTGTACATGACTTTAAAAATGCATGGATGGATGTGTGCACTCGATTGTGTGTGTGTGTGTGTGAACCATGAATATATTTTCTGTTGTTATACTATGCGTTTGAATCATTATGTATTTTAGACGTCATACCTTTTTTTCGTATCTTCACGATGGCTTTTACCCGTTTAAATTTTAATGCTTCCAACTTTCAAAGCGCTGCACGGCTGGGAAGAGATGCGCACTTTTATCACTGTTGTTCATGTAGACGTAATCATGGATTCATGCAAACGTCATTCCTGCTGTATTTTATTTTGTTTGTTTGTATAGTCGCGTGCGGTCGCGCAGTCTTTAGTCAGACCTAAAGCGTGGCAACATTCGGACCGCTTGCTTCTGCCCAGCTTTGAATCGAGACAGCTGTCAATCTGCTGTCGCATCAACTGGCTCTACAGGTAAATCCCATTTATCAGTCTGTAAAACTTTCGTAAAGTGTTCCTAACCTTGCTGTATTCTGCCACAGGGGTTATACTATAGAGATAGAGAATTTGCAGTCTCCCCCCGCCATTTTGACGCGCATGAGGCATGTTTTAATCATGGATACACGCTGTGTGGAGTACGCTCATTTTTTTGATAATACACCAAGTTTGTTTGAGAAACAGAGAATAGTCAAAGTGCAAAACAGGGGTTCCCAGGTCTGAATATGCGTTGGAATCATTATATATTTTGGACGTTTTAGATTTCCATTTCGTAAAAATCTATGACCCATGGCGCATTACATGTGGGGGGGGGGGGGGTGAACGAATCTTGCTTTTTCTACTTCTCTAACCCATGGCATAGGCCATACATGTGGGGGGTTCTATTACCTGAAAACAGCATCCACACACACGCGCACACGTTCCATTGGACGTACATTTATTGTGTGTGTGTTTGTCTGTGTGTGTGTTCATGGATGCTGCACTCGATTGTGTGTGTGTGTGTGTTTGAGATGTCACTATCGTGTCATAACAAAACTACTATTTTGTTGGTGTTTTTTTGTGAAATAAATTTGGTTTTTCAATTTTTAATAATCTCTTTCGTTAATTTTATTAAAGTGTTAAAATGATTACAATTGTGATATTGTGTGATTTCCTTTTGCGGCGTTTGGTCACAATTACCACAGTAATCCCTCAAGTAACCAGTGCTCCACATGGATGTATTGTTGGTTTAAGTAAATATTTTTCAAAATAGCTGCTTTGTTAAATTTTGCAAGTATCAACAACACATCCCATGCGGATCTCTGGCAAGATAAATGGCTGGATCTCACGGCTCAGTCTATAGCTTTCTGTAAACAAACTATGGTCCTTCAGTTGTTTGGGGACGAGTACAAACTATCCCAGACTGAGCTATGGCAATTCCCAATCATCAAACTTGCTACAAACACTCATGGCAACAAACACCTTAACTCATTAGATCTTCGTTTAATAAGATACAAACATTGATTACATAAAGTTAAAATGATTAAATATATAAATTCACACATATCATGAAATGGCATCTCATTAATAACAAAATGTATTGAAACCCATGCTCCCCAAGAGAATATAATTCATTATATGCGGGATAATGTGCAAATGCGGGGGGGGGGTGCAAACAACATTTTCACAAGCACATAACCAACAAAATGACATCGCATGCGCAGCACACAAAGTGCGTAGCACGGGTACCACTAGTATGAATTAACTAATGAACGCTACGAATATGGCAGCCTTTAATCTTTCTTTAAATCATAAACTCGTCTTTTTCAAGTTGTTTTAATCTTAATTCATTTTGTTTTACTTATACATGGTGTTAATTCTCTTCAAAACAGTCTAAATGTTTCAGGTTTTATAGCTGTACCTTTTTTTCCCCGTCTTATTTTCAAATACTGCTAGGAAATGTTGAAACCGTTTTTAAATTCCCTGGTCCGTATTTTTAAATTTTTATCTCATTTTATAATGTCGAAGACGCCTTGGTTTTTTTCGCCTTTGTCGTTTGTATGGATTCAGCAGATACCACTACGCTCTTCTTCAGTCTGACGTCTTTGCTCCTTGTTAGTGTCATGGTGTTCATTTCTCTGATGTTACACTATGCCGTGTATTTATAGGTGTCGTTAATTATCTTCAAAACAGTCCAAATGTTTCATGTTTTCATAACAGTGTTTGTTTTTCCTCCGTCTATATTTGAAACGTTGCTAAACTCTTCTACTGTCCACTTTAACTTGCAAAGAATGTGAACCTCTGTTTTCCTTAATTTCATGGTTCTTATTCTCTCCTTTTGTCTCTCCATCTTCTCCTTCTTTTTCCGCGTTCCAGAAATTCTGGTGATGTGTTAGCTCGTTTGTCCATTTGGGTTCCCCACACTATACCCTGAGAGCATAGTCAGCTTCACTCCGCTTTCGTTGGGTAGGCATGCAAGGTATTTTCGTGTTTCCATAACCCACCGAACTCCGACATGGATTACGGGATATTTTCCGTGCGCACTTGGTCTTGTGCTTGCGTGTACACACGAATGGGGTTAAATCACTAGCAGGTCTGCACATAAGTTGACCTGGGAGATCGGCAAAATCTCCACTCTTAACCCACCAGGCGGCAGCGACCGGGATTCGAACTCACAACCTCCCGATTAGGAGGCCGATGTCTTACCACTGCGCCACTTCGCCCGTCTGTCTCTCCATCATATTGATTCTGTCTCAATATCTACGTGACTTCTGTGAACAGGTTAAACTGTGAACACGTATATTTCAAGTTTCTGTATTTCCCTTTTCTCTACATCCCTTTTTTTAAATGCTGATACATTTTCTTTTGGCCTTTCTCCCGATTTCGAACTGAAAAAAAACATATATATATAGATGTTGACTTGACTTGACTTGAAGCGGCTTCATTGTGTACGCCTTCGTCGTGGTTCGTGTTGTCGGTTTTTTAAAGCCTGTTCGTCTCGTGTTGTGATTGCAATACATTCCTGGCTCTTGTTCGTGTCTTTTCATTCTTTGCGGCAGAGACATGGTTTTTTTTTGGTTTTTACGACTTCGTGGCTGTTCACTTTTCTCTTGCTCGCCCTACTCATTTTCCAATGTCGATACAGTCTTCGCAAAGATCTTCTGCTGCTGCCACGTAGAAGATCTGGGGTCCTGGCTTTTCCCTCCTGTCTTGTTCTATACGATTCGCTGGTCTTCTATTTACTTTTCTTTCTATCCCCCCCCTCCCCCCCACCCTGCCTCCTCCCTCTATGTCTGTCTTATCTGTGTCTTCTTTCTTTCTGAAGTTCCTTTTGCAGCCTCTTATTTTCTATAATGTACTTTCCCTGCTCTCTTGCCTCGTTCACTTTCCCCCTGACATTTTTATTGCCGCTCTCGAAGTCTTGGAGAGATTTCTGCCGGCTGATCTGCGCTCTCTTATATCGCTGATTGAGAAGATGGCCGTGCTTGTTGCAGAGAGAGAGAGGGGGGGGGGGATGGGGTGAGAAGAGAGAGAGAGAGAGAGAGAGAGAGAGAGAGAGTGAAAGCGGGAGAGAGAGAGAGAGAGAGAGAGAGAGTGAGAGCGGGAGAGAGAGAGAGAGAGAGAGAGAGAGAGAGAGAGAGAGAGAGAGAGAGAGAATGAGAGAAAGAGAGAGCGAGAGAGAGAGAGAGAGCGGGAGAGAGAGAGAGATAATGAGAGAAAGAGAGAGCGAGAGAGAGAGAGCGGGAGAGAGAGAGAGAGAGAGAGAGAGAGAGAATGACAATGACAATGACAATGACAATGACAATTCTTTATTTTACGAGGGTAACAGAATAAGCATTGGTATACTTTTTTGCATCTGGCCCTCGCCCTAAAGAGGGACTAAATCTACTATAATAACTACTACTACATACTTACATAATTAGTAAAACAGTATAAGTGTATGTACATAAGTGCATTATATGAAACATTGTAGTTTATAAATGTTCATGACAAGGTGCAAAGTAAAAATTTGCAAGTCAATTAGAGTCAGAATACTATATGCAATAGTACATCAACTCTGTAAGACAATGGATATTATGCAGAACATCATAATTTCGTGAACAAAACAATAAATCAAAAGTGAGTGACTGTGTCCCAAAGGACATAACAATCAAGAATAGACTATTTTCATTAAATGGGATATATATTTGTTTTTGAAAGAATCTGTGCTGGTAGCTTCCCGTAAGGCATTCGGAAGAGCGTTCCAGAGACGGCCACCTGAATAAACTAGACTAGACTTAAATAAGTCTATCCTAGGAAGAGGAGTGTTAAATTTCATAAGGTGGTGTGAATTCTTCAAAGAGAACTTTGAACAAATGGTTTGGGGTAGAGTTTCGGATATGATTTTATGCATAAAGATTCCTTTGTTAAAAAGCAGTCTTGACTTTAGAGGTAAGATCCCTAAATGTATGTAGTCTAACTCTGTGAGGGTAGTGTGCTTTAGTAATACTACTTTTAGCGCTCTTTTATGTAATCTGCTGAGTGGTTTTAAGGAATTTTCACTTGCGGAGTCCCATAGAGTGGATGCGTAATCAATAACAGATTGAATATGAGCAATGAAGAATAACTTTCTGGTTTGGCAGTTCAGGAAGTGTTTAATTCTAGATAAGAGATACGCTTTCTTAGACACCACTTTACTAAGTTGCTCTATGTGGGTTGACCAAGACAAGTTGTTATCGATATTAACACCGAGCAGTTTGTGATGGTCGACTTTTTCCACTATTTCACCATCTATCATTAAAGCAGGACCAGCTGAACAAATATTCTGGCGTTTTTGTCTTGTTGTTATGACCATATATTTGGTTTTCTTTGGGTTAAGAGACATATGGTTTAGTTCAGTCCACTCTGTCAACTGGTTTAAACTCCTTTGAAGTGATTCTGATAAGCGAGTTACATTTGTGTTGCTGGAGTGAATTGTGGTGTCATCTGCAAAAAGTTCACATACATTTTGAATATGTAGGGGGAGGTCATTAATGTATATAGAGAAGAGGAGGGGTCCTAAAACCGATCCTTGTGGTACACCGTATTTTACTTCTTGCATGCTCGACGCCGAGAG
>NW_027128052.1:2500-7500 GCF_037325665.1 Littorina saxatilis
CGCTGGATTTGTATTCAGTTGGCCGCTGTCAGCGCGAGTTCGATCCCAGGTTCGGCGGAAATTTATTTCACAGAGTCAACTTTGTGTGCAGACTCTCTTCGGTGTCCGAACCACCCCCCGTGTATACTACATTGGGTGTGCACGTTAAAGATCCCACGATTGACAAAAGGGTCTTTCCTGGCAAAATTGCTTAGGCACAGTTAATAATTGTCTACCATACCCGTGTGACTTGGAATAAGGCCGTGAAAGGTAAATATGCGCCGACATGGCTGCAATCTACTGGCCGTATAAAATTTCATCTCACACGGCATCACTGCAGAGCGCCTAGAACTGTACCCACGGAATATAAGCGTCATTGATTGATTGATTGATAGGCATGCAGCAGTCAATATTTCAGAGTAATAAAATAATTATAATTAACAAAGCTAGCTACAATACCGGCAGCGTAACTTATGAAGACCTCAGTATGTGTTTCCTGAGGGAGGTTTTGAATGCGTTCAATGAACGGCACGTTTGTACATTCGAAGGAAGAGAGTTCCACAGTGAAGGTCCCACAAAAGCAAAGCTAGTTTTGTATAGATCTATGCGAGTCCTTGGTAATATATATATATAGATTTGTTTGACACATAGCGCTCAGAAGCTTTAGTCAAGAATGCATTTAGGTATGGTGGGGCCAGCTCATTGAGCGCCTTGTACATTAGAATTAAGATGTTGTAATCAAACTGCTGTTGAAGTGGAAGAATATTGGCTACCTTCAACTTTTCTGACGTGGACAGATAAGGATTGGTTACAATAAGCTTAGCACCTCTTCTGTGCAAGGAGTTTAGTTTTTCATTATATTTTCACTGGCACCGCACCATACAGTGGAGGCATAATTAATATATGATAGACAGTGTGCCACGTAAAACATTTTCAGTCCCTCCTTGTCTACAAAGGGTTTTAGTTTAGATAGGAGATGGAGATTGCTTGACAGCTTTTTACAGATATTCTTAACGTGTATGTTCCACCTAAGCTCCTGGTCAACTTCAATTCCTAGTACTCTGTGTGATGAAACCTGTTCTATAGGATCTGAGTGCAGTTTTAAGTTGAGGAGAAGGGGCGCTCTCTGATGTTTCTGTCTAGATGTGACTACCATACTGCTGGATTTTTTGGGATGCAGGGTCATTTTGTTGTTACTACACCACTGTTCAACGTCATTGATTCCCTGCTGAAGGTCAGCCTCCACTTGAACTATTTTTTTGGACGATGAGTGAAGAGAGCTATCATCAGCAAAAAGCTCACAAGATACATTTTTATTCGTAATATGCAAAGGTAGGTCGTTTATGAAGATACTAAATAAAAGTGGGCCAAGAATGGACCCCTGAGGAACTCCGCAATTTAGAACACCATCTTGTGAATATTGACCATTTAGATATACCCGCTGGGATCTGTTCGTGATGAACGATGCAAGCAACTTAACTGTATCACTGTTGTTTATATAAAACTTTAGTTTAGTTATTATGGGGGCGAGGACGCCCCCATTCTATACGGATAGTTTAGAGGTTGACCATGGGCAGCGCCATTTTGTTGTGAAATACGTCATCAGTTTGTGTACACAGGAAGTTGTGACATCCGTCACCCTATGGGAGGGGTGAAGGCAACATTGTTCATCTGTAGAAAGTTGTGAAATCCGTCACCCTATGGGAGGGGTGACGTCAAAATTGGTCATCACAGAGTTTGTGTAACACAGGAAGTTGTGAAATACGTCACCCTATGGGAGGGGTGACGTCAAAATTGTTCAACAAAAACATGATATGTCGCATTGTGCAGGGTCAACTGCAACAAACTCAAACCGAGCCATTCATACCTATCTGTATTTGAGTGACTTATATACCGACATTTTTATTTCTTATTTTCAGCACAGGTGTAGGAAAAATCATGAACCAAAATGTTATTTATTTTCTAATTTAACATTTTTTTTACAAATATGACCATGGTCTTTTAAACATACAGTGACATTAAACATTGTTATGTTAAAAAAAAGAAAAAAGAAAAAAAGCTTTTGTGCACAAATCAGAAAATACATTGTACATTTTACCTACAGGCCAAACAGTGTCTGTTGGCGGCAAAGGGCCCAGCAAGTTGCTATTTTTAGATCGATTAAAAGTTGTCAAGAACAGGCGCTTACATTTGGATGTGTCCACTGATAGTAGGTTTGGTTGTGATCAATCAGAATGATGTAGGAATAAAAATGTATGACTGTTTGGTATGATGACATGTAATTCAAATATGATGAAATGTAATATTATACATGATATAATATTATTATGGCTGTTGCCATGACCATGAACCCCAAGAAAGGTTTAATGTTATGTAAAATCAAAATACCAAAATCAAGCACCTACTAATCTGGTCTACGGTGCGGCTTGGACCTAATATGGATGGACACGCAACTCGCTCAGCCAGCCAGCGCTGCGAGACTTACAGCGGCCAACTTCGCCGCGGCGCGCTCATTGGCTCAGCATTGAACTTGCATCAAGGCCGATGCGCGTAGATTCCCAGAATGTTTACTTTCGGTTAGATTCTTCGACAGCATTCGCAGAGGTGACTGCCGTTACAGAGGTGAGTAAAACTGACCATCGAAAGGAAAATAAGATGCATATTGGTAATACTAATAACATACTTGCACAAGCATGTATCTACCAAAACTGTATGGGAGCACATAGTTGGAAAGGCGTGGTGAAGCGATCAAATCGAATCGTCCGTCAGTCAGTGCACTGATCAGCCACCACGATTGAACGCCGCGAGCGGTGGGATGGGGGGGGGGGGGGGGTTCACATGGTTTGTTTGTTTCAGAACCACACCCATATACACATTTCACATGTAAACCATTTGTCCGCCCCCTGTCGATATTTATCGACTAAGTTCCTTGTGAGAATATTGTGATCGACTGTTTCAAACGCTTTCCTCAGATCGATGAAATGAAAGTTTTACGCCCTCACGGCAAAGCCATTAGGGGCATGTTACACGGGAAAACCCGGCTTTGTATGAAAATAAAAAATAAAAATGCGGGGGAGGGGGGGGATGTAGACAGCTGGCTGCCGGCTGCTAGAGGATCCTCAGATCGAGGAAAACTGCACCAACTAATTTGGAATCGTTGATAGCCGACAGCCAGGTGTCACAGAGACGGACAAGAGCCGTGGAACAAGAATGAAACTTACGAAAACCAGATTGGAATTGGTAAAAAAGATCGTGGCTTTCCATGTGATGGATTACATGTTTATGGATATGCATCTCAAGAGGCTTAGAGAGCACCGATAGAACAGAGATAGGACGAAGGTTGTTGATGTCGCTAGAATCCGACGTGTTAGGAATAGGAATAACTTTAGCACATTTCCACTCCAGAGGGAAGACCTTTGTTTTAATACATGGATTGTACAAGAACGTCAGGGACTCTACTATATACGGAAGTGAAAGTTTTAGAAAGAAGGTACTAATAGTGTCTACGCCCACGGACTTTTTATTCTTGAGGTCAGATATATATTTCCCTACTTCATGAACTGCCAGTGCAGGGATAGGGCTCTGGTCAGCAGACCGCAGCCGGTCACTACAGAAACTCTCAAGGAGAGGGTTAGAGAACTCGTTTTGTGTGGCTATAGAATTAGATTGGGTAAGGAGGGACGCGGCGGACAAGAAGTGGTTGTTAAGCGTGTCTGGCGATGCCACGACCGAGGGCGCTAAAGACGGCTTACGCTGCTTATGCGTAACCTCGTTCATGGCACGCCAGAGGTGCGCTGTATCACAATTATTCGAAATCATCTGTTCGAAATACCTACGTTTCGAATTTTTCACTAAAACACTGATTTTGTTCCTCTGAAGTTTGTACTCGTTAGTGTTTTTGTCCTTCTTAAGCGTGTCCCTAATTTTCATAGCCTCCATTATTTCAGCTGTAATCCACCCAGGCTGCGCCTTTTGTTTAACTCTCCTCCTTCGAATGGGGGCATGCTTGTCCACAATAGGCATAAACAAGCTTTGCCACAAGGATAAGGCATCGTCAGAATTATCACAATTATGTACAGGAGAAAAGTTGACATGACTCAAATCATATAAAAAGGAAGTTTCATTAAAGTTCTTAGTTGAGCGGTACTCAAAGGTGGTATGCTCGCCCTTGGCACGCTTCCGTGGTCTCCATGACAACGTGCACATGATGGGACTGTGGTCACTGAGACTGACATCAGAGAGCCGGACGTTAGACACCCTGTTTACATTATTGGTATAGATATGATCTAGTAGGGTGGAGGAGGTGGGAGTAACTCGCGTAGGCTGCTGCACCAGTTGTTGCAGTCCAAATAAATTGCAAGTTGACTCCCAGGATGTGTGTGTTTTAAAAAGATCAATGTTGAAATCCCCTAAAAGAATATAGTCAGATTTTGGATTTGCCGCAGTGACCAAGTCCATCATGTGCACAAAGTCATCATACCAGGCATAATTATAAGAGGGATTTCTGTACAAGATACAGATAAGTATGGTAGAGTCTTTAGTACTACGCTTTAGCTGAACCCACATGCTCTCCACTCCCCCGGTCTCTAGATCCGGGCGCCGCGTGACATAAGGCAATATGTCATTGTGAACATAGATGCCGAGGCCCGTCTGGGGAGAACGAGTGGCGTCCTTTCGAAGAAAAGTATAATTGGGAATGGAAAGTTCGGAATCAGATTGCAAATTTAAGCGGGTTTCCGTGAGACCAAGGAGGTGGAGGCGCGGGAGTCCGCTAAGAAGAGAGAAGATGTCATGCAACTTGTTGCCTAGGTGATACACATTAACATGACCGACACGTATGCCCGAGGAAGAATCTCTCATAGGTTATAAAACAACGCAAAATTTAAATTAAAAAGCACTATTAAACGAAAGGGGATAAGCACAAGAAACGGTGTAGGTAACACGAAACAATACCTAACAAATGTAAGAACAAAAGTCAATAATAGAAAACAAGTGAAGACAAAACGGAAAAGCAAACAAGA
>NW_027128053.1:0-5000 GCF_037325665.1 Littorina saxatilis
CCTCTTCGCCACTTTTGATATTTAGTCAAGTTTTGATTTTCTTCTTCTAAAGCCACATGATGAGATGCTTGCGCTTGTGGTAAGTCGTTTATCATAATCTCTATTCCCACGTTAACTCTATTCTCCCGCCCCCAACATTTGATTTTTACTTTTTTTAATCTTCTTCCCTTCGATTGTATAAAGTGTACGTCCCAGCACGCTATCTTGGGTCCAGACTTGACAATCTTGGGTCCAGACTTGACAATAGCGGGGGAGGTCGGTGACAGACTTTACACGGGGGAACACTGGTGTAAATAGCGACCCCATGTCAGGTCGCCTGCTACATCGGACATAGTACTCAGCGTGGGTTAAGAGGCTATATTGGCAGAATCTGGGACCAAACATTTCATGTTGTATCATAATTAATTATCCTATGAGTAAAATTACTTGTTGATATAATTATGAAACACACATACACTCACTTTGAAAAAAAATGTAAAAAAAATTAAATTCTCCCGCACTGCCATTCACTTACGTATGTCCTTGATTTACACAATATGTAGTTATTACAACATACGGGTTGGTGCCATCCTACATCTTTCTTTCTTTCTTTATTTGGTGTTTAACGTCGTTTTCAACCGTTCAAGGTTATATCGCGACGGGGAAAGAGGGGAGATTGGATAGAGCCACTTGTTAATTGTTTCTTGTTCACATAAGCACTAATAAAAAAAAAATGCTCCAGGGGCTTGCAACGTAGTACAATATATGACCTTACTGGGAGAAATCCTACATCGGGTGACAGTTTTCCAAGTAAGGTTGAAAAAGAAGAAGAGAGAGAGAGGAGGGAGGAGGGTTGTTTTTGTTGTTGTTTTGTTTGTTAGTTTTTTGTTTGCTTGTGTCTATAATTATGTGTGTTATCGTGCTTGTTTTTGTTTGTTGTTTGTTGTGTTGTTGTTGTTTGTTTGATTGTTTGATTGTTGTTGTTGTTGGCTGTGGTGTGTGGTTGTTGTTGGTGTTTTTTTTTTTTTTTTTTTTTTTTTTGGGGGGGGGGGTCGACAAACTTGAGCAGGGTTGTAATCGGGAGAGTGGAGAAGAAAGAGAGAAAGAAAGAAGGAGCACATATTTAGATTTCAAGAGAGAGTGGGAGAGAGATAAACAGGGTGGGGGCAGGGGAGTGGGAGCAGGAGATAAAGTACAGATGGGCCATTTCCTCTTCTCTAAGAGAACTGGGGGACTTGAAAGGAGCAAAAACAAGACAGAGAGAGAGTGACAAACAGAGAGAGATAGACAGACAGACAGACTGACAAATGTCCGATAGGCAGACAGACAGGAAGGGGGGGGGGGGGTAGGCACACAGACAGACTTCAGTCAGCACTGTACTCCGCTGAAGTAAATACATTGTAGTTCAACTATTGCTGCTTGCGTGTCATGGTTACATACTCCTGAGACTTGTAGCGTGTTAAGTATCTCTTTTCTGTCAAGCACCGCATGGCACACAGGAGTCAGACGTTAGTACGCCACAAACACAGATTGATAGCGTCTTGGTTAGACCTGAAGTCGCGTGTTCGACGAGATTAGCGCGAGAGTACTACTAGTCTTGTATTGGTGAGGACAAGGAAGTCTCGTTGTGCTTTCATCTGGGTGTAACACTGGAACGTGTCGCATGGCACGTTCCGTGTGCCTTCCTTTGCCTTTGCCCGTGAAGTCTTAGAAAATAAGAAACAATTAAAACACTATGTGACAGGACAACACAACAGAGAGAGAGAGAGAGAGAGAGAGAGAGAGAGAGAGAGAGAGAGAGAGAGAGAGAGAGAGAGAAAGAGAGAGAGAAAGAGAGAGAGAGAGAGGGAAAGAAGTACCGCGGGTGACCCCCAAAAATGCAAACCAGAAAAATGCTAATAACTACTATATCTGTCAACCGAATTCGTTCATATGTGGTTTGCACTAATCTGAGTTTATGCATGACCCGATCACAAAGTTGCAACTTTATAAGTCAAATGGCCTGACTTTTGTGCAATTTCAAAAACAGTTTAGAAACTTCGGGGATCGACTCAACAGAGTGAGGTTTGAAATTGACAGTGTAGAAGCATAAGCCGAAGTTAATATACACCAAATATGTAATAATTCGGCCATTAGATGTAGAAGTAATAAGCATTTTGGGGAGTTGCATTTTTTGGGGGTGACCCTGTATAAAAAGCCTGAGTACGATGATTTTGTTTATATGATGACCTTTGATGCAAGATGTTTACAAGAAAGGACAGTACGGTAAAGCTAAACGTAAACAGCCAACAACTTTGCTGTGAAAACAAAAATAAATACATTTTTTTACAAGATGTATTTCACAAATAAATAAACACATAAGCAAACGCACAAACAGGAAAGCGAACACATGCACACAAAGATAAACAAAGAAATATCCAACTCTAGTTTCGCAAATTTAACAAACGTATCAGACTTTTCGGCGGAATGCTGAAGTTAGTGTGCTGACTGTGTGCTTAGAAATTTACACTAGATAATTATGATTGACCCAGATCTCGGAACCAAATTTGATTTACGCATCAATCTTTAACTTCAATTAATAAATATTTCACAACGCTTGCAAAATTTCGTCTGATCATGCAGAGAGCTCTTCAAAATACTTCTGTCCCTTCCCTTGGTATATGCCATTTTGTAAAAGTGTTCCTTCATAAACCGAATTGTTTGCACCAATAACTGTAACATGAAGTGAAATGTTTGCACCAATAACTGTAACATGAAGTGAATTGTTTGCACCAATAACTGTAACATGAAGTGAATTGTTTGCACCAATAACTGTAACATGAAGTGAAATGTTTGCAGCATTACCCAGTTTCAACACAGCTGACCCAAATTTTGACCAGCAATTTCTGAACTCATATCCTCAAGTCTCTCATTAATAACGAAAAGAAAACAACTCACAGACTGGCAAATCTGCTGGGATGCTTCACAGAATCCCCTTCTGTCTCAGTGCCAGACTGGCGAATCTCCAGAGTTGTTCCAGAAAAGTCCCTGCAGTCTTGCCCGGCAGTTGGTTGCCCGCTGATTGCAATGAGCAGACAAGTGTCCGGCAAATATTGGACGTCAACTCGACTTGCCCGCCCCTCGTCCGGCCTGGGACTGACCGGTGACTGACTGATTGAATCATAACGTGGATAATGAGTGACCCTTCGGGCTTCCTGCTCTTTCCCCCATGTTTGTCTAGCAGAGCTGTAAAGAGTGGACACAAGCAGTTACGGATTGAGTGGTGAGGTTGGTAGGGGTGGAGGAGGAGGGGGGGGGGGGGGGCGAGTGATGAACGACGGGTGGAGGAAAGAAGAAAGAGCAATTTAATATTGAGTAGTGTGCTGCTTTTTTTCTATCTCCGTCATCCGCGATCTTTGATATGGATAATGTTATAATTATGCATACACCTCGGCATATGTGTCCGACAATTTTGGTACGCGTTTTAAAGGGTGTTGAGTAGTTTATCATGTTACACAAGTTGTCCCAAAGGATGAGGTATAGTGACATACACGTTCACATCAGTTGGGTCATCAGTTGGGTTCAGACCGCAGTTACCAACCAAGCCAATCAGCAAGCTAGGCAGTCAACCAACTATCCAAACAACAATTATATAATTTTAAAAATCTCAGTTCTAAACATTTGAGGAGAATGAATCGAAAACTGATGGTGTCTTTTCTTCGTTTAAATGCATGATTATTACAATGACCTGTGTAATCACGGTAAGTGGAACAATTCTTGTCATGTAGAGAATTTTTGTGTTTAATGTTTTTTTATATGGTACGATTTTTTTATGCTATTTTGATTGTATATTTTGAATGATGTAAG
Organism: Littorina saxatilis; assembly: GCF_037325665.1. Lineage (NCBI taxonomy): Eukaryota > Metazoa > Mollusca > Gastropoda > Littorinimorpha > Littorinidae > Littorina > Littorina saxatilis. The sequence continues at coordinate 3,826 of NW_027128053.1, forward strand.
CCTACCACACGTGAAAGACTCATTCGAAAAATTGTCTATGTCTATGCCTATGCCAAAAATGGGCAAATACGGTGTACGACTAAATATAAAGCCCGTGACCACACTCTACCTGATACCCATCCTCTTGTCCCTGGGGAGAGCTAAGCCCGGCACGGGAGATAATTTAGCGTGGACTGGATTGTTTGCAGGGCAGAGTGATTTCCCCGCACTCCACTCTCCAACCTGATGCGGGGAGATTAAATAGGTGCATGGTCAACAATCGTATAATGCAGATCGATTGTTTGCAGCCAAAAATGAATGCCTTTTCAACAGACTGCCTGAAGGTACATAATGCACAAGAGCAGTTAAGAATTCAATGCGCTTTGTGAATAGTTTGTTTGTTTTTCTGATGGTAAAGGTGGATACAATACATCAGATGAATGGCTTAATTTTCCACAGAGTTCCTGAGGGTACTTAATTATTGAATGTCTCTTACAGAGAAATCATGTATTCAATGAATTCAGTATTGGTAAATGTTCGATGGTCCAGACCGAATGGATACAAACACATGAATAATACCCGTTCAACAGAGTGCCTGAAGGCGCATGCTGCACAAGAGAAAATATAAGCATTCAATAAATTCAGTGTTAATGAATATATAATGGTCAAGCTGGACTTTTTACAACTGAAAAGGTTGACGCCCGAGGCTGAAACGCCTCACAATCTGTTGTATCTGGGATTGTCGGGGGTGGTGAGAGCGAGGGTGTGTATAAGTTTGCGTGAGAGGAGATGGGTGGGTGTGGGGAGGTGGCGAAGGGGTGATCAGGTACATTTGATATTTAGTTTCTATCGTCATTAATTTTGTAATCACAACACATTTAAGCACTCGTGTCAAATTCTTCTTATTGTAGACCAGATCGAGTGCCTCCATTAATGTTCTTTCTTTCCTTCCTTCTTTCTAAAGTTTCTTTCTTTTTTCATTGCTTTCTTTCTTTCCATTTTCATTCATTCATTTTATCTTTCTTTGTTTCTCAGGCATGAATCATACTACTTGAGCAGTTACGCATCTAAAACAACTGGCGCGTGGTTAATTTATCTCTGTTATTTCAGTTTCCCTCGTTGTTTTATACCTTTCTTAATTACCGTAGTCAAACACGATTCCGCAACATTACTCGCGCAAAATCATCTCTCACCTC
>NW_027128053.1:10000-16893 GCF_037325665.1 Littorina saxatilis
CGGATTTTGCGGATCCAATGTATCGCCTTGTTTTGGTTTTTTTAGTCGTTGGTAACTGAATCGGGGTGCGAACTTGAATCAAAATGATCAAGTCATGTAAAAGGTAATAATGATGATGGTGGTGACCTGATGATGACAACGATGATGAGCGAAAATCTAACGCTGATGCAGAGAGACAGACATAAAGAAAACACACACACACACACACACACACACACACACACACACACACACACACACACAGACATATATATATATATATACGCACGCACACACACACATACACACACACACACACACACACACACACACACACACACACACACACACACACACACACTTTTAATGAATCACATGAACATAACTCCAGAAAAATGGTGATGATTTTATGAAATTCAACAATCAGATTTTTGTTTAATTGTCAAAGACAGCGAGAGCAAACAAGAACTATAGGTCTAGCAAACACAAAACGTTCCCGACGATGACGCCAAGGACTTACAATCAAAGAACGCCGTATTATTTCCCTTTATTGTTAGCGGCAGGAACGTAACTGTTTCTTCCAGACAAATTAATTGTCGAAAAAATAGTTCCGGCATCGATTGTTCAAGTGGGTTTTGTGGCGAGCTATAGTTTATTTTGCGTTGCGTGTTCATTTCACATTCATGGCGCAAGACAATAGTAACTTGCTTTATTTTTTAACTTGTTTTAAGTAATTTGTTTTTCGTCTAAGGTCTTTGTTCAAATCTTGAAGCACACATTAGAATAGCTTGGTATTTGCAGCGTGTTTACAAGAACAAAACTTGTCTGTGGCCGGTTGAAAAGACTTACTTGATCTCTCTTAACGGAAACGAGACTGGTCGCAAAGTGTCGCAGCATTGCAACATGATATAAACTGAAGTGCACGTTGCGAGTCAACGTGTCGTCTGCTAGACAGTATACGATGCTATTTTTTGTCTCCACAAACCGCAGACTGTCAAACACAAATCATTCGGAGTATAGCTCGAGTTTCATCTACGATCATTACGTTCTCGGGCTATTCTGGGATCTTGGGATCGACGACAGGGATGACCTCATTTTCGTAAATTATTGACAAGGTGTCGAGACGTTGGAGCGGTGTGGAGTTTACTGGCCCTTTCCTGGAGCCCGGTAGCTCAGTTGGTAGAGCACTGGACTTGTGATCCCAGGGTTGCAGGTTCGAATCCGGGCAGGGACGGACACGGGTCAACTTTATGTGCAGACTCAGAGACGGTATCCATGTTCCACCCCCGTGTCACCCCTGTGGCACGTAAACGACATCGGTCGTTCTGCCATAAGAGCAGGTGGCTGCAGGATTACACCTAAACACGCATACTCCTGGGTAGCGCGACTCTGTTGCTGCTAGCTTTCCACTAGGAGGAAGCGACCCGAATTTCCTAGCGATGGGACAATGAAATCATGAAAATGAAAACGGAAAATGAAATATGTAGGAAGTGTATTCCTCTGCTGCACATTCCCTGTATTATCCGGTCAAGAAGAATTTTTATCTATTCAATTTGTGGACGATATTAACGCCTGTCGGTGTTTGGAATAAATGAGTGCGTGCATATGTATTGAGCATTGAGTTATAGAAATAGAAGTCTATGTAGGTTTTACGGCCAAACAAAAATATATGTTGGTTTAGGGTAACGTGACCAAAAAAGATAGGGTCGGTAGGTCGGCTTTTTTAAACTTCTATTTTTTACATTTAGTCGATTTTAAAGGAGGTTACTTCCCTTAGTCTCGGTATGGTTCGCAAAATGTGCCAAAAGTGGAAATGAACAAAAGTTTTAGGGTCGGCGGGAAAAAATAGGGTCGATCGGGTTACCCTAAACCAACATTTTGTTGTTGTTGCAGTATAGTTGTCTCCATGAAGTAACTTGCGCAAGCTTAACTCTTGTTTTCACGTTTTCTTTGCGCAAAAGTTTCATCAAATCTGAATACACTTTTTGCCATGATTCTCAGTTTTAGTCTGTGACATTTGATGGCAATCTTTGTGCTTGCTTTCGATTGAAAGAAAAATCCCATGGACGGCGCTGCAACGTGAAACAGATCATGGTTGTGGAGAAAAGTTGCAGCTGCAATGTGTGATATATTTTTATGTCAGACTGACATTGTATACTGTTTATCTTTTGTTGTTGCTGTTTTTGCTTTGTAGGATTGGTTGTAGTGCATGACTTCAGGCTGACATTGTTCTGCTATAGTTATAGCTTTTGTTGTTGCTGTTTTTGCTTCGTGGGAAAGGTTTCAGTGACTTCAGACTGACATTGTTCTGTTAGTTTAGCTTTTTGGTGTTGCTGTTTTTGCTTTGTGGGATTGGTTGCAGTGACTAGTATTTTCTTTCTCGCCAAGGGCTTTGTGTAGTGATGGAGCGTATGCAGTTACTCAGTAAATGTAAGAAAATGACATTTTCATTATTTATTCATGCAATCGGTATGTATTCAGTGAACTATAAGAACATGACTGAATCGAGATATATGAAATATGAGTGTGTGTACGCTGCACAGGCTTCCGGGGTAAAACAAGACTTTTAATCATTAGTTCAGTCTTTTTTTTCATGCAAAGGTGACATGCGACTCATTCCGTGGTGGAGGGTCACATATGTGCCTTGATATTCGAATGTGGCAGGGTGACGCGGTACGTCTTCCCTCTTTCTGCAAACGGTCAGTGGTTGCCGGTTACATACATAGCCTCAATTTCTGATGGCTGTTTGTGAAAGGGTCTGACTGTTTTTTTCTCCTGGCAACCTCCGCGCGGACCCATCAGCTACTGACCAACATCCTGACTGTTTGCAGTGCATTGTGGGAATTGTGATTTGTGTTGTTTACGAATCTCCCCTCTCCTCCTCCCCCTTCTCTCTCTTTCTCCCCCCCCCCCCCCCCTTCTCTCTCTCCCCCTCTTGTCTCTCTCTCTCTCTCTCTCGCTTTCTCTCTCTCTTTCTCTCTCTCTTTATCTCTCACACTCCCCGCCTCTTGTCTCACGCTCTCCTTCTCTCTCTCTCTCTCTCTCTCTCTCTCTCTCTCTCTCTGTCTCTCTCTCTCTTTCTCTCTCTCTCTCTCTCCAGTCTCTCTCTCTGTCTCTCTCTGTCTCTCTTTGTCTCTCTCTCTATCTCACACTCTCTCTCTCTCTGTCTCTCTCTCTCTCTCTGTCTCTCTATCTATCTCACACACTCTCTCTCTCTTTCTCTCTCTCTCTCTCTCTCTCGCTCTCTCTCTCTCTCTCTCTCTCTCTCTCTCTCTCTCTCTCTCTCTCTCTCTCTCTCTCTCTCTCTTTCTCAGTTTCTGAACATCGTCACTTACCTTCTTTTTTGTCTTTCGTATCATATATGTTTTTCTTTTTGAGGTGTCACAACCATAGTTTTTGATCTGTTTTATATTCGCTGCGTCTTCAGTTTAGTAACATTTGCAATAAAGATGATACCCACCACCATCTCCGCACCGGCTACCACACCCCACCTTTTCCCCATCTATCTCAACTAAGAGGGCTGTCACACATGCGACTGAGTCGCGCGATTTACCCTGTCACACAGCCGACTCAGTCGTAGAAAACAGCTACGACAAGTCTGCGACTCAGTCTCATGCGATTGCCTCGTAGCTTTGAGGTTTAGAACATGTTCTATTCCTGCGGATCCAGTCGTCGGTCAATCGCAGGGGCAGAGCCAACAGAGCCAATCAGAACGCGTTGCTGCGGCCTTGACGCCGTGACGTATAATAATGGCGGACAGTGGCGTACAGCGTCTCTTCGTCGATTCAAAACTTTTTGGAAGAACAGTTTTTTACTCAGATATAAAGGAGACGTTTTAGACGTGTACAGCGGTCGGAAAACATTAATTGCAGCTGTCTGGGAAGTTTATTTCTTGCAAAGGCGTAATGCTGAAAGGAATTTTTCAGAAAGGTAGAGCGACGTTCAAACATTTAGCGTCTGCTCTCGCAAAGCGCGTTTGTCATGTTCACTATGACACGTCACTTCCGCCCCGCTCGCGTGGAGTTTTCGTTCGCCAGTCGTTCGTCTATCGTTCATCGTGTGACGGGTCAATGGCCTACGATGTGATGTGCGATCGGCCAAAGACTGAATCGCAAGACTGAATCGCGTACGACTGAGTCGCCTGTATGACCGAGGCTTTAACAGGAAGAAGAGGCAACATAAAATATTGCACCTTTGCCCGCTGCTAGCGATCATGAGTGTAGTTTATTTAGCACGTGCAACAAGTTATTGAACCATGTAGCCCCGACCTAGTGGGTCGTGTTCTGGTGAATGTTCATCTCTCTCTCTCTCTCTCTCTCTCTCTCTCTCTCTCTCTCTCTCTCTCTCTGTCTCTCTCTCTCTCTCTCTCCTCTCTCTCTTCTCTCTTTCTCTCTCGCGCTCTCTCTCTCTCTCTCTCTCTCTCTCTCTCTCTCTCTCTCTCTCTCTCTCTCTCTCTCTCTCTCTCTCTCTCTCTCTAAAATGCCTAAAACCTTTATCCTTTTGTAATAAAGTTCTGAGTCTGAGTCTGAGTCTCTCTCTCTCTCTCTCTCTCTCTCTCTCTCTTCTCTCTCTCTTCTCTCGTTCTCTCTCGTATCCGGGTCCTAGCCCCATCTCATACTGCCTTCCACCCTATGATTACGATTGACATAAAAACATAAAGGTTTTTGTGCACATATACACGTTCAGGACCTGAATCCACATAGGCATAGCTTAGCTTGAACCAGGAGGGTATAGGAGGCTAAAAAAAATAGGTGTAGTTAGTAGCGAAGAACGGCCAGCTCGGCGTGGGTACAGAGGGTGGGGGGTGGTGGGAGAGTAGTTTACAGGGGAGATTTATAGGGTGGCAAGAGATGTGGCCGCCTGATTACTTCTCGCTCACACTGGCCCGGGTCAGGGACGTCATCGTACATCACTCCCCCCCCCCCCTCCCTTGCCCGACCCCCTTGCCCCACACCTCCCCCATCCCTCCCTCTCCCCTCATCCTGTCCCAATGTGGCCGCGGGTGTCGTGCTCGTGTATACATCACGGACGTCCTCCACAGCCGCTGCTGTCTTATCCACCATCTCCATCACCATCAAGGACAGCGACAACGCCGGACTGCAACTATGTCCATGTCAAGTGCAGCGGCAGCTTCTGGAGGCATCGTTTCCTGCATATCCTGGGAGTGATCTGAACGCACGTTCATCAACGTAGATTGATGTAGGTTGTCAGGTCTATGCAATGTTAATTCAGCAATAACCAAAAAAATACATCTCTGGACAGGAAGCGGGAAAGCAAGGCTGTGTCATTTTGCTGTGTACGTATCCAAGTGGAAGGCTTATTTTATCCCATGTACATTCCTGACAATTTACAAGGCGGTCTATGCAAGAAGGAATGTATCTCTGAACGAAGTTCTTGGTACAGCAAGTTTTTTTCTTCAAGCTCCTCGTGTTACCTGGCGTGTGATATCTTCTTTCTTGCACGTGAAGGTCTGTCGCGCTCGGTTGAACCTGGCATCTCGTGGATCATCTGTCCATCACAAAACACAGACATATCTTTTGTCTGCTTTCTAGGTGCTCTTCAGTCCACGCTCGTGCGCCCCTTCGTCTGAGACAAATAGAGGCCGGAGTGAGAGAGAGAGAGAGACTGAGAGAGCAGACGACTTTCGCACATGCCGAACATTATTATACGCATTGAAACTGTGTCTCCTCGCTTCCAGAAACTGTATCCTCTTAGCCGCGTCCCATTCATCTCGCTTTCTTCATCAGCCTTGCATCATTACCAGGACAAACGTCATCGCCTCAACACCGCATCATAACTCTATCAAATCATCGCTGACGACTCTATATCATTGCTGTTTATTCTATTTGTCGCTCCGGTTCAGCTTGCATACTGTATACGTTGCCATGATCTCAAACCAAGCGTGCAGCACGTGCGCGAGTGTTCACACCACATAAGTCTGTCAGGCTGAGAGGTTACATTTCCCTCTGGCCGAGACAATAGAGTGGCATCACTGACGCCGTGTTATTGGAGACGTTTCGCGTCTGGCGACGTCATCGTAGATTTCACGAATGGACGCGTTTCCGTTTGGCAGCGAATTGTCTGGATTGTTATCGTGGCCTTTGTGTTTGTGAGGTTAATCTTAGCCCTTGTCTGTGCACCTGTGTAGTTGAAACAACCGTGTTGTAAATGTCTCAGTGTCTGGCCTTGGATGCCGGTTTATTTGAGTGTAACAGTTATTTGTTGATTCTGTTTACACCAGCTGTGAGTTTTTGTTTCCATGGACATTGTTGCAAGTCTGTTTTCTTTTTGTCCTGATTAATCTGTAAATGAAAAACTAACTGAATGACGTTTTAGAACAAGAACATAATTATGAGCTAGATAGAAGAATGAAGACACTAATTAATTAATTAATCAGCCATTCACCATTAGAAGTGCAAGTCGAAATATACCTGATAAACAAATAAATAAATTTTAAACAAAATGAGCAAAGCAAGTTTACGCCTTTAGCCAAGCAAAATAGCCCTGAGAGACAATAGAAAACTGTCAATGCATACAGTGCAAATCATTGAGCAATCAGTTTACTCCGGGCCAATGCGACATGCCGGCTTGGCTCCTACTGTTTGAGTGTGTGTGTGTGTGTGTGTGTGTGTGTGCGTGCATGCGTTGGTGCGTGCGTGTGTGCGTGCGTGCGTGCGTGTGTGCGTGTGTGCGTGCGTGCGTGCGTGCGTGCGTGCTTGCGTGCGTACGTGTGAGAGAAAGAGAGAGAGAGAAAAAACAGACAGACAGACTGACAGCGTAGTGTGCCTATTAACTACTCAGACATTGACCTGTTCAGTCTCGAATAACTCCGCTGCCATTTTACTAGCCACGCAAGAACGAAAAGTCTTCAGTAATTGTTAAAACATACCCAAAACCGTTGTCTCCGTACTTCT
>NW_027128054.1:0-14139 GCF_037325665.1 Littorina saxatilis
ATCTCTCTCTCTCTCTCTCTCTCTCTCTCTCTCTCTCTCTCTCTCTCTCTCTCTCTCTCCCTCTCTCTCTCTCTCTTATGCTTACAAATATAACAACCATTGCATAACAATAAAATGTATAACACAAAATTACACTGTTTGCACCAATGAAGTGAGAAACAATGACTTTTATATCAGCAAAATCAACAAGCCGTAATAACTCTAGTTGGCGGGATATATTTTGTTTGTTTGTTTGGTTGGTTGTTTGCTTAACGCCCAGCTGACCACGAAGGGCGGTGCTGCTTTGACATTTAACGTGCGCCACACACAAGACAGAAGTCGCAGCACAGGCTTCATGTCTCACCCAGTCACATTATTCTGACACCGGACCAACCAGTCCTAGCACTAACTCCATAATGCCAGACTCCAGGCGGAGCAGCCACTAGATTGCCAATTTTAAAGTCTTGGGTATCCCGGCCGGGGTTCGAACCCACGACCTCCCGCTCACTGGGCGGACGCCTTACCACTAGGCCACCGTGTTGCGGTTTGGCGGGATATAGTGATCCTTACATCGTTCGAAAAAAAAACCCAATAAAGCTACCCTTTCAAACCATGTTTTTTTGCTTATTTGCTATTGTATTTGGTTGTAATATGTTATAAAGAATTGTGCATGTGAAGGGATATTATATTTTTTAAATATGGAAAAAATGAAAGCTAATGTATGGACAGATTAATTGATGAAAATGGCTCTCAATAACGACGCAAAAAGGAATTTTACAGGAGCAAGTGAGATTTTACAATAACGTGTTTGATAAAAATGGGAATTTTGTTGAGGAGGATGCTGAAATTAAAGTTCTTAATTTAAATATTCCTCAGTTAAATGACGAACGAAAATATGTTTTGGAAACTGATTTTACCGTGTTAGAAATCGGCAGGGCGCTGTCTTTATTAAAAAAAAAATGGTTCGTCACCAGGTTTAGACGGATTGAGTACAAGTTTCATGAATGTTTTTTGGCCTAAAGTAAAAATGATGGTGGTTAATTCCCTTCAAAGTGCATTTAGAGTTGGTGAATTGTCAGATACTCAGAAAAGAGCAGTTATCACGTTGATCCATAAGGGTAAAGATTTGCCGAGAGATAGCCTTAAGAATTGGAGACCCTATACGTATCTGTAACCAATACAGATTATAAAATGCTGGCAAAATGTTTATCGCAGTGCTTATCTGGTGTTATTTCTGACCTCGTGTCAGAAGATCAGACAGGATTTATTAAGGGAAGAAAGGCAAGTAACTTGATTAGATTAATTGATGATGTCATTAATTACGCTAATGAAAGAAATTAAGCAGGTAATTTATTACTTGCCCTTGACTACGCTCGAGCCTACAATTCCATCTCAAAAGACTATGTGGTCTGGTCTTTTAAAAAATTTGGTTTGGGCGAAAAATTTGTTAAATGGATTAAAGTTTTAATGACAAACACCACGAGCTGCATAAATTATATGGGTTGGATTTCGGAAGAAATAAGTGTGAATTCCGGAATCCGTCAGGGATGTCCCCTCTCACCTTTGGCCTTCGTGCTTGCTGTAGAATTATTAGCAATCAAAATCCGAAGTCACCCCAATATTACAGGATTTGCCTTACCAGATGTAGGTTTTGCAGAACAAACATCGCGTATCTTGAAACTGGCTATGTACGCCGATGACATAACTGTTTTACTTCAAGATAAAAACGACATGGAAACGGTTTTGAAAATCATTGATGATTTCTCCAATATATCTCACTTAAAATTAAATAAAAGTAAAACGGAAGCAATGTGGTTGGGATCGCGTAAAAACTGTCAAGAGAAATATTGCGATATTAAATGGAATACCCAGGTTAAAATCATGGGAATTAGTCAGTTTTAAAAATGACATCCCGGCCTCTGAAATTATGGAAAATTGGTCCAAAAGACTTGAAAAAGTTGAACAAATCATTTACAGATAGTCAAGAAGAAATTTAAGTATAAGCGGCAAGTTATGTATTATTAAGTCCTTCTTAGTTTTACAATTTGTTTACGTTATGCAGGCGCTTCTTGCCCCTGTTAAAGTTCTCGATAAGTTGAATACTATTTTGTTCAGGTTTCTCTGGAAAAGGAAGTATTCAAATACAAAAGCCGACATGTATTGTGTAATGTGGTGGAAGAAGGTGGTATTAACATGATAAACGTCCACGATATGCAGACTTCTTTTTTACTCACATGGGCAGCAAAACTTCAACCGAACAAAAACATGAACCGTGGACAACGATTCCATTAAGTCTTTATCAGGTATTGGGAAGAAATTTACTTTGTTTTAAAGCCACAACACCACTAAAACTGTTCCAAGGTATTGAATGCATTCGATCAAACTTTTGGACAGAAGTTCTCTTAAAATGAATCCATAATAAAGCATTGATTTATGAGAGAGAAGATCGCTTTGGCGATCAATGTTTGTGGAACAATATAAAAGTGGTTTATAAAAATAAAAGCTTATATTTTAAAAAATGGATAGAAGCGCACTTAGATACGGTGAAGGATATTTGGGTTAACGGAGATATGATTCCTTTTAACCAGCTGTGCACAAAGATAGGATACAGTCCCTCTAGATTTTTTGAGTACGGCGCAGTGAAGACTGCTGTGCGAGCGCTTGCACTTCGCAAAAACACAGCCAGCCCGCGAGCAGACGAACACAATAATGACCTTGACACACGGAACCCGGTGATCATTAACCCCTCCGCGAGAAAGTTTCGCATGCTGATAAAGCGAGCGAGCCTTGCGCTGCTACATTTTGGTTACATCAATATCAGGTTAAACTAGATCACAGTTATTGGCTGTTAGCAAGCAAATGTACAAAAAAAGAAAGATTGCGATTGTTACAATGGAAAATATTACATAATATTTATCCCACGAATATATTATTAAATAAAATGAAAATTAGAGAAACAAAATTATGTACATTTTGTAAACACATTGATTATGTTGAACACTTTTTTGGGGCAATGTGAGAAGTTGACGAGCTTTTGAGAAAATGTCCATTATATTTTTAGAAATACAGGATCAAATGTGCACCTCTCAGAACACGATGTCTTGTTTGGTTATCAACCTAGTAATATATGCCAAAATAATAAGGTACTTAATCACATTATTTTGATTGCAAAAATGTGTATTAGTAAATATAAGTATGGTGATAGATACATAGAGAATACTACATGGCTTGCTGTGTCGTACCAGATTTACACGAGTTGTTTTTTTAAATATTGAACTGCGAGCGAAAGCAAGCTGTTCACTATTTGAAAAAGCAACGAGTGTAAATCTGGTACGGAACAGCAAGCCATGTAGTATTCTGTTTATCCTACATACTGTACTTACGTGTATTTTACTGAAAATGTCCTGCATTCGAGGCAGCTAAATTGAAGACGCTTGTTTTAGAACCTCGATCTCTTCTAAAGCCTCGTGCAATCTATTACGTCAAAGCAAAGACACGTCACTCTGAAAGTGTGGCGTGACGTGTTAGTTCTAAAGATTCATCGAGGGTAATTAGCGAGCGCAATTTGTGTTTCTATAATGACGTTTGTCTCGGTGACTTTGGCATCATGGGCAGTGGAAAAACAGGTCCCTGCCAGACTTGCTTCAGCTTGACATGACCTCATTTACATGATATACACACGTGTGATTTGAACGATTATTATCTCACGGGTGTCTCTCTCAAGTATGTAGGATAAGATTTAAATAGTATATTGGAAAATGAAATGTAAACTGGAAGTATGTGAGTAATGTATAAGTCGAGATGAGGTGAAGTGATATATGACGTTTGTGAATATTATGAGGGGGGTGGGAGGGAGCGGATGGACAAGAAAAAGGGGGAAAAAAAGGAGGAAAAAAAGTAACCATGTATGGCTCCTCAATTGCTTTTTGTATAAACAACCATGCAAACCACAAAAAAAGGGAAAAAAAGAAACAGGTTTTCTCCAATTTAAAAAAAAAAAAAAAAGTCGCTTAAGGCGAAATTACTACATTTAGTCAAGCTGTGGAACTCACAGAACGCACTGCATTTTTTTTTACAGTGACCGTAGTCCGCCGCTCGCGCAAAACGCAGTGAAACTGACGAGACTGTTTAGCGCGGTGGTGGTTTCGCTGTGCTGCATAGCACGCTTTTCTGTACCTCTCTTCGTTTTAACTTTCTGAGCGTGTTTTTAATGCAAACATATCATATCTATATGATTTGGAATCAGGAACCGACAAGGAATAAGATGAAATTGTTTTTTAATCGATTTCGGAAATTTGATTTTGATCATAATTTTTATATTTTTAATTTTGAGAGCTTGTTTTTAATCCGAATATAACATATTTATATGTTTTTGGAATCAGAAAATAATGAAGAATAAGATGAATGTAAATTTCGATCGTTTTATAAAAAAAAATTAATTACAATTTTCAGATTTTTAATGACCAAAGTCATTGATTAATTTTTAAGCCACCAAGCTGAAATACAATACTGAAGTCCGGCCTTTGTCGAAGATTGCTTGGCCAAAATTTCAATCAATTTGATTGAAAAATGAGGGTGTGACAGTGCCGTCTCAACTTTTACAAAAAGCCGGATATGACGTCATCAAAGACATTTATCGAAAAAAGAAAAATATGTCCGGGGATATCATACCCAGGAACTCTCATGTAAAATTTCATAAAGATCGGTCCAGTAGTTTACTCTGAATCGCTCTACACACGCGCACGCACACCGGCACAGACAAAACTTGACTAAATGTAAAAAGTGAGAGAGAGAGATGATAATGATGATGATGGAACTTTATTTTTCAAGGATAGAGGTTTAAGGTGACGCCTTTTCTTACAACCGGTCCTTACTTCTAATACAAATGTCTAATAAATGATAAACAAGTAAAGCAACATGACAAATAAACAAAGTAAACGAACGAACCAGCAAACAATCGACAAGTAAGCAAACAAGCAAATAAACATAAACAACAAAATGACAAAGTAAGGAACATACAAATCAAAAGCAAAACGTGCAACATATACACATGTAAAGTGATCGACGGTTAAAGTTCCATCCTCACCTATTCACACTTTACTGACACTATACACAACCATCAGTGTGTATAGGAAACAGGTACTTAACGCCTTCGTCCGTACGGGTTACACACTGTGTATAGCCAAACGGTACCTAATGTGGATTTCGTACGTACAGAAGTCACACAGATCCGTCTGCGTATGACCGGTACCTAAGGTGCTCCTCGTCCGTATGTGTGTTAGTGTGCGTGTGTGTGTATGTGTGACGGAGTGATTGAGTTTGTGTTATTAATAGAGACTTTAAGAAGGGCTACCACATTCATATGGTTGGCATTTTCGTGGTTGCAAAAGACACTCGGCGGGGGAACACCATGTGTCGCTAGTACAGCGGTTAAGAGGACAGAAGAATTTCGTTTCGCTGGTCGCACCGGTTCAGAAGTGTCGATCAGATAATACCAGCTGCCTCACTTCTGCTGAAACGCATCAGATACTCAGGCCACAACTCAACACACCATAAACTTTAACTGCTTTGAACATGCATTTTTCTCCTCTAGGCGGCTTGACCAGCCGACTGAAAAGTTGAGTCGGCCTGATGTTTGGGTCGCCATCTTGAAATTTCTTTCGTCTGCTCAGACACTCACTTACCCAATTCAAGCCTGCTTTACGGCTTTTTAAACTTGATTTTTAAAAACATTTCAATGATAAATCGCGCCTAAAGATGTCAGAGCATACATCGATTACACAAGGTAGGCATATTTTATGACTATTCGAATATAAAACGCGACCGAAGTCACTTTCGTCAGAATGACCAATTCTACGAATTTCGTTTCTCTTGGCGAAGCGAATTTCTGTTCGTAGAGATCGGAAGTCACGTGTACTCAAAAAGGTGTGACGTTTTACAACCGAAAATGCCAACGAAACGAATGTGGTGGTGCTTCTTAATCTCTCTATAATGTTTGTCGATTTCTTACGGGAGCCTTGAAGGCTTCGCCTCTTGTTTCTGAATGATGTGTTCGACGACGCCATATTGGCCCATCGGCAAAAGTCAAGAGCACACTGTGGGGGACACAGTTTTCAATTGAAATTGTTGTCACACAATGTTTGCTCAAGTCCGGAAAATGAGATTGCATTTTAGCTTGCATGCTTAACAAATAATAAATGGAGTGTGTTATTCAAAATGTTACCCGAAAATGACATTGCAATAACACACACACACACACACACACACACACACACACACACACACACACACATACACACGCGCACACGCACACACACACACACACAGACACACAGACACACACACACACACACACATACACACACACACACACACATAATACTCAAACCCGTACCTTTACTCACTGACTTTTATTTTCAAAGTGATATCCAGCCACAAGTAATTAAAACTGATGACGTCAATCACACAGTACAGGGAGTCATGCTAGACCAACTCAGGCTCTCCACGTAAAAACTTGACATAATTATGTTCGCCGTATTTGAAATCATGACAATTGTTGACAGATTGTTATTGTCAGAGATTGTCCTACATTTAGCTTCTTACGTTTAGTTAAATAAGGGATAGTAAACTGCGCGACAGCTTGGCCATGGCAGCTCTCTGGCTGATTCAACTAGGGATCGTTAACAGAGCGGCGGCCTGATCACTGCAGCTTTCTGTCCAGTTCAGCAAGGGATCCTTTACACAGCGTTGGCCGCGTCAGCGGCCGGAGTAGCCCCCTCGTCAGCAGCAGCGCCGGCTCCGTCAAAGTAACGTTGACCGCCGAACTGACCTCCGAACTGTCCCTGCTGGTAAAGATCATATGGGTAGGACATTGTTAGTAATCAAAGTATTTATACTTTGTGTGGTAGTAAATGTAAAATGATCAGAGTATTAAAACTTGCAAGTGAGACGTGTTTAATAATCAAAATGTTTATATTGTACGTTGATATAAAAAAACAAGTCGCGTAAGGCGAAAATACAATATTTAGTCAAGTAGCTGTCGAACTCACAGAATGAAACTGAACGCAATGCCATTTTTCAGCAAGACCGTATACTCGTAGCATCGTCAGTCCACCGCTCATGGCAAAGGCAGTGAAATTGACAAGAAGAGCGGGGTAGTAGTTGCGCTAAGAAGGATAGCACGCTTTTCTGTACCTCTCTTCGTTTTAACTTTCTGAGCGTGTTTTTAATCCAAACATATCATATCTATATGTTTTTGGAATCAGGAACCGACAAGGAATAAGATGAAAGTGTTTTTAAATTGATTTGGAAAATTTAATTTTGAAAATAATTTTTATATATTTAATTTTCAGAGCTTGTTTTTAATCCGAATATAACATATTTATATGTTTTTGGAATCAGCAAATGATGGAGAATAAGATAAACGTAAATTTGAATCGTTTCATAAAAGAAATATTTTTTTTACAATTTTCAGATTTTTAATGACCAAAGTCATTAATTAATTTTTAAGCCACCAAGCTGAAATGCAATACCGAAGTCCGGGCTTCGTCGAAGATTACTTGACCAAAATTTCAACCAATTTGGTTGAAAAATGAGGGCGTGACAGTGCCGCCTCAACTTTCACGAAAAGCCGGATATGACGTCATCAAAGACATTTATCAAAAAAATGAAAAAAAACGTATGGGGATATCAATCCCAGGAACTCTCATGTCAAATTTCATAATGATCGGTCCAGTAGTTTGGTCTGAATCGCTCTACACGCACGCACGCACACACACACACACACATACACACACACATACACCATACCCTCGTTTCGATTCCCCCTCGATGTTAAAATATTTAGTCAAAACTTGACTAAATATAAAAAGAAGGTGCGTTCATAAAAGTCATACAAGCAAGAAAACTATTGTCATGGGTATTGTTTTTTCTTTGTGTTTATTAATGAATGAATAATTAAGACACTACTTGTCATGGCTATTGCTTTTGTTCATTAGTGAATGAATGATCAATCAATTGAAATCAACGTAGTCAGACACTTGTATATATCGCCTTGCTATATGTGTTTGAGCTAAACAAAGAATGACTAACTAATTGAAAGCATTGGAATGAGAAATTGGAAGTATTCATACAATTAGTAAACAAAAGATGATTAGCTAGTTGAAATTCTCACAGTAACTTGCTCGTTGCAAACAACACTTCATTAGATATACCACATAAGTTTTGATCAGTCAATCTGAATGTTTACGGTCATGAATAAATGAATGAGTGCATTACTTTAAATTTCGCCCATCAACAAAGCAAAAGTGTTGTTATTCGTATCATGCCATTTATGTTTTCTGTTCATTATTTGTACTGACAACTAATCACCGTTCCTTCTCTTTGCACTGCATTTGATTTGCATATATATATATATATATATATATATAAAAGATTAAACCAAAATCAAGAAATAACATTGGTTTATCTATTTATTTTGGGGGGTCTACGTTGTTTCAAAAGACTCAAACAGAAATGGCGGCCTTAACTCAGAAACACGTAGACATATTTTAACCACTTCTACTGCTCTGTATTTATCAAGCGTTCATCCTTGACATATAATGTAACATAGCTTTTCCAGGGTAGAACATGTTGCACTCTTTCTTAAAGAATTGCTGTGTTTTATTTATGCTTTATTTGAAACTATTTGAACAGATTTTTAAAAAAGAAGAAAAAAAAGAGATCAGTACTCTTTCAAGTTAGATACTTATCATAATAAACTGAAGAAATACTCACGCCATACGGGTATCCGCCAAACTGTCCGCCACCATACTGTCCGTACTGTTGGCAAGGTTGACCGTATCCTCCCTGACCGTAAGGATTGTAACCAAAACTTTGTTGACCACCGAACTGTTGACCGGGAAAGCCTGAACCTTGTTGACCACCGAACTGACCGCCGTAAGGAACGCCAAAACCTCCCTGACCGCCAAGTTGTAGTGTTGAATGAAAAAGACAACAACAGTCATATCAACTTATAATACCTGACTGAGAACAACACCTAACTGAGGAAGCAGTTGTCATCGTATGAACTAGCCTCATTTATTCTCGCAGATTTATGCCTGGTTTGTCCTATTTTTAGTTTAGTCCACTGGGCTGTGCTGACCATTCCACGACACTACCTGTCGGCAGAGAGTGGTAGTCGTCTCTATCGAGTCACCTAAATTACAACATTAAAACTAAAATCGCTCAGAAATGCCTTTTAACTTTTGAAATAGAATGCTGAACACTTTTAAATAGCATTACATCCAGAGTTTACTCAAGATCGTCAACAGCCAAATATAATGCTGAACACTTTTATATAGCATTGTACCCAGAGTTTACTCAAGATCGTCAACAGCCAAATAGAATGCTGAACACTTTTATATAGCAGTGTACCCAGAGTTTACTCAAGATCGTCAACAGCCTAATCCAAGTCAAGGACAACAACTCACCTGAGCCAAGATGGCGGGCAGGAACAGGGCAAGGGCAATCACGCAGTACATGTTTGTTGCTGTAGCTGGCTACTTCACTGCAACAAAAAATCAAGACCAGCTGAGCATTTTACAAGTCATACTTCAAGGCATTGCAGTTACTAAAATGTCTTTGTTTACATTAAAACTTCTGAGCTTGCGCAAAAGATATAGCCGTTTTTATTTGCAAGAAGGTAAACCAACTTCCCCTCGATAGTACATAGCAAGGACAATTTCAGATATAAGACTCTCGTCAGCTGTTTCACATCACGTTTTCTTTTTCCTAAAGGAACAATTCTTTCCATGTTAACGTTTAGAGTTCCCGATCTCAGATCTCGCCAGACGCTTACATGGGATAAAGACGTCGCTACACTTGAACATCCTGACTGCTTTACGGGTAGACTGGGCATTTCTTTGGGGTTAATTTGTGGAAAAACCAATAGTGAGCCCAACTGTTTTACCTGGATGGAGAGAGGAAGATACACACACAGAAAAACAATTAAGATATATACAGAGACACATAGAGGCAGAGAGAGACAGAAACACACACAGAAAAACAATTAAGATATATACAGAGACACATAGAGGCAGAGAGAGACAGAAACACACACAGAAAAACAATTAAGATATATACAGAGACACATAGAGGCAGAGAGAGACAGAAACACACACAGAACAAGAGGCGAAGCCTTCAAGGCTCACGTAAGAAATCGACAAACAGTAACACAAACTCAATCACTCCGTCACACACACACACACAGTACACACACACATACCTAAAGTGTGGATGGTTACCTAAGAGGCGGCACTGGGTGTAGTGCCTTTCTAGTGCACTTGCACTACAACAGCACTGGGTGCAGTACTCGCTCCGGCATCGAAGAATTTTGCACTAAAAAATGCACAAAATTTGACCTATTTCGTCGCCTATAGAGGACGGAAAGAATGTCATTTTGAACATTGTTATGACATTCTTTCCGTCAAAAAAGTCAATTTAACGGTGTTAAATGAAGCGACCATCCACACAATTAGGTTGCCATCCAGAGTTTAGGTTGCCATCCACGTGTGGATGGTTGCCTTATGGTGATTTAGGCAACCAAACCTGTGGAAACGGGGGTTCACACACACACCGACACACACACACACACACACACACGCACGCACGCACACACACACACACACACACACACACACACACACACACACACACACACACACACACACACACACAGAAAGAGCATAGGTGAAACTGTGCAAGAAAGCGAGACACTAGATCTAGATCTGTCTGTCTGCATGTAGCCTACTTACATGGACACGACTGCCAAATAGTCTCGGCCCGCTCAAAATAACAATCACCGAGACTTTCAGTAATTCCATCGCGTGACGTCTAACCCTCGTACGTCATAATGTGACGTCAATGTAATATGACGTCTTCAAATGTTAAAGTTTCTACCACATACATACATACATACATATATGTACATACATACGCACGCACGCACAGACAGACAAAAGTTAGCATCGCATAGGCTACACTTCGTGAGCCAAAAACAATTAAGATACAGAGACACATAGAGGCAGAGAGAGACAGAAACACACACAGAAAAACAATTAGGATACAGAGACACATAGAGGCAGAGAGAGACAGAAACAGAGAGAGAATACTTACCAAAAATTCTGATAAATGCAGAAGCAGCTGACAATGAGGTCAGAACATGAATGGTATTTATACCCCAAAAATATATGTTACCACGCAAATAGTTTTTTCATCTTAATGGACACGAACTGATTTTTATTATTTACGCATGTGAACGCACGTGACACACTGTCAAAGATCATATAGAGATACATCCTCAAGAACCTGATACAGATGGTTGCATCGTATGGGGTCAACTCCCTGATGAGAACATCAGTATATCACGATCGAACTCCGCACTTTGTATCCGTTGACAGAGAGAGAGAGAGAGAGAGAGAGAGAGAGAGAGAGAGAGAGAGAGAGAGAGAGAGAGAGAGAGAGAGAGAGAGAGAGACACAGAGAGACAGAGAGACATAGAGAGACAGAGACAGACAGAGACAGACAGACAGAGACAGAGAGAGACAGAGAGAGACATAGAGACAGACAGAGAGAGAGAGAGAGAGAGAGAGAGAGAGATAGGGAGCGAGGGTAAAGGGACACACATACAGAATCTTAACACGCAAAAAGGTCTAATTTTGATTGACACACAATGATGTTTGCTGCTGGCAAATAGTAAGTCACTTGACACTTATTAAATAGTATATTAAAAATCCTTACTGTCACGTAAGGGTAAAAGCCTGAAGGAGAGGTGTTTAAACATATGTGTACCAGCGCTGTGCAAAATGAATATATCACCCACCCTGCCCTTAAGAAAACAAATATGTTGGAGAAGTTCTTGTCATCAGAAAACTAGAAAGCTGAATGTTTACTTAAAAATCTCACACACAGCATCAAACATTGTGTCCGTCTGCATCATCATTCAGCTAAAACCATTCACTGTTTAACAAGCTAGACAAAACACGTATTCTGAACGAACTTAAAAACAGAGTATCTAATGTTAATTTTTAAATGAAAGATCACAGTATGAGCATATTATAATTACCAATCGCTTTTATGCCAAATGGAGAATTACTTTCTTGTTCTTGTTCTTGTTCTTGTTCTTGTTCTTGTAATGGATTAACTCTTTGAATAACAAGAGGCGAAGCCTTCAAGGCTCCCGTAAGAAATCGACAAACAGTAACACAAACTCATTCACTCCGTCACACATACACACACACACACACACAGTGACACAGTAAGCATAGGGGACACGGTGCAAGAGTGGGAGACACTAGATCTGTCTGTCTGTAGCCTACTTACGGGGACACACCTGCCGAGATCGACACTGCGCTAGCGGCTTTCGACAGCGCTTCCTCGCGCACACACTGGAAACACGCTGTGCAGATCAACCTGTAGGAAATCTCCTTTGGTATCTTCTTTATTTATTTTTCTGGAGCTACGAAACCGAACAATGAGAAATCGTCTTCCCCGAATCGGCAAACTGCAGCTCGGTGAGAACTGTACCTATACCACAATCCTTCACGCGATCTGACCTAACCTTGACCCCTGACCTGGTCTACATAACACACACTACACAAACCAGTCACCTGTTTTTACCCCCCCCCCCCCCACACAAAAAACCCACCCATTTTCTTTGGATACACACTTTAACTGCATACGTGCCGACGAAATGTTTATCATTGCTTCAATACTTTGAAGCTGTTGCTTGGATGATAACCAGGTAAAATGAGTAGTTCGGTGTTTAGTCAAATGTTAAAGTTTCTACCACAGACATACACACATACATACGCACGCACAGACAGACACAGTTACGATCGCATAGGATACACTTACGTGAGCCAAAAACAGGTCTTAAACAATCCTTAAGGAAATTACACATTAAATATATTGTATATGAACTCGACCACGATAAAGTGTAGTTCTTTTGTGAATACATGGTAAATAATTGATCAGGTTTTCAAGAATTACACTTGAGAACGTAATCAGAAGCTGGGCATTATGAATTCTAAAGATGTGGGATTAAATACGCCATTTTAGATAAGTTTTCTGGCAAATATAACCATTTAGAAGTATTAGAGACATTCACTCAGTCCAACCCTAACCCTCTAACCCTAACCATAACCCTAATTCACTGTGGCACACCTGAAACTATAAACTCGAAAATGCTTCGTACGTAATTAGCTTTTTCATTAAATCAATGTGAAACATGTGAAGTGTATTGTGCAATCTATTCTGCGTTTAAGACCTGATTCTGCTCATTGACCTATACTATTTCGTAAGCGCTGGAAAAGCTTCAAAACTGCAAGTACACGACATCCAGGCGAATGTAGGTACTCCAATCCGTAATCTAGGATATGCGTGCATGATTCAACGCTCTCATGGGTGAAACAATAGGACAGTAAGGAAAACAGAGACAGTGCATGGAGAAAATACAAGATGCAAAGACTACTAGTGCAAATAAGCACCGCGTTTAACACTTGAACATTAATAATGTTCAAACACTAATTTTCAACTATTCTTGGTGTTGTGGTGACGTAATTACGAACCGAAATCGATTGTGTAGCTTACTTATACTTATATAACGCAAGATAAAACTGAACCAATTTTGAGATTTAAAAAAAAAGACCAACACAAACATAAACATAAAATAAAATAAAAGTTGCTGTTTTGTGAAATATGGTTGTATTACCCTTTTTTTTTAATTAAAAATAAATTAAAAGGCACTTATTATACGACTTTTATTGATCACATCTTCACACTGTCAGAGCCTAATGCACCCCTGCCACCAATACGTCACAGACTTTTTCATTTTGAAAAGAATTGGTGATAAACATCCGTATTATTAAAGTAGGACGATGCCTGTGGTGCTTGACATCCAACACAGAGTGATAACTGTCAGCAGGAGAGTTCAAAGAGTTTTTAAATTAATTACTTTGAATGACTCACTGTTTAGCATTCGTAAGCCGTCGCGATAAACCTTGAATGGTTGAAAACGACGTTAAACACCAAATAAAGAAAGAAAGAAAGAAAGAAAGCATTCGTAAAGGAAAAGTCCAAGGTTTTGAAGTATCTGTAAAACTTAGATCAACGTACGAAAAA